>NC_090767.1:1385347-1397807 GCF_036898095.1 Palaemon carinicauda | reverse complement strand
CTCTCTCTCTCTCTCTCTCTCTCTCTCTCTCCACAGTTACTCTTGCTCTCTTCATTCAATCATCCTTAGACAACCGAATCCTACCAACATATCCCTCGCAAATACCACTCAGATCCTTCTGGTTCTGAGGATTCTTTTTTTTTTCTTCTTCTTTGGTTACCGTAACGACACAGGAACGCTGGTAACCTGTGTGAGAGTAGGCCTATATTTCCCTCCCATTGGAGATTTCTACAAAACCTAACAATTCAGCCTATTGACAGAGCAACATTGCAATCACTCGCTCAGAGTGATAATAAGCAATACCACTCGAGCGATCATTAGAACAAGAAGGTACTTTTGTCTGAAGAGTATCGGGCTGTGTTAAGGCCAGAAGACTCGATTTATCCGTCGATTTGGGACGTGTGTGTATGCACAAATATCTCTCCATATGTATGTGTGTAGAGTACGTATGTATTCATATGTGTATGTATGTATGTATATATATATATATATATATATATATATATATATATATAATATATATATATATTTTTGGGCTCAAGCCATGTCGTCCTGATGGAAGTTCCTATAGGGTAGCTTCCTAGGGTATATTACAACTACGGCGATATTCCCAGAGAATTTACCTTAAGGTACCAGAATTCTAACTCCTGGAGCGAGTATCCCTCGTGAAAGGGATATCGCGACATATCAGAGGACGTATTCTAGACACGTCACATGGCAATCTACATCCTGGACAGAGATTTCGTCTCGTAGGAGGTGATTGACGAGATACGAATTCGGGAAAGAAAAAGGGGAGCCGCTCCCAAGGCTTCCCTATCCCCCGTTTCGTATGCGTGCCTGGCGCCAATCCTGGCGCCATCTGTATTCCTTTTTGCGTAGCTTAACAACTCGGTGTTTTTTCCTGTTTTTCTCGCAAATCTTGGACTTATTCGGCTTTTCATGGCTTCTCCGTCTTCGTTGGCCTCTGATAAGTTGAGTATAGTGTCTGTTATGTATAAATGTAGGCTCTTGGTAAAATTTTGAGTGATTAATAGGATTAATCTTTGATACAAGAGCCGTAGCCTACCAGAGGTGTCCTGGACACTGTCGCTCGCTAGGTATAAATTAGTTAGTCAGAGCGACATTCCTGGTTGTTTTGCTTTAATAAATTTTAGCTATTTAGCTTTACATAGGATTTCCATTCGTGCTTAGTATTATTTGGCGAAGTATTCGCCATTCTGGCCTACGCTAGGCCATGTAGCCTAGTCCTTTGGTCCTAGTACTTCATGCATGATTTTGGTTTTTCCGAGTGTAATTAAAATTTTATTGAAGCTTTAGGCTATATTTTATACATTTTAGACTGTGTGGAATATTTCCAAGATTGTATACGTGTGAGTTTCGGTGAATTAGGTAATCGATTCTCTTGGTGCCTAGGCTAATTGCTTATGAAGCCTTAGTATACTTTATCATACTCCCCGGTTGCTTTCTTTTCTTCGGAGAAGGTATGCAATCCCTTTCCCTCTGTTTAAGCCTTGGGCTTATCCCTAAGTGGTTTTTTCCGAATTTATTTTCGATAAAACTATACTAGGGTGTTACTGTACCTTCCTGTTCCTGTAGTTATGGTTCAAGAGGGACAGAACAACAGAGTTTTTAGTCTGAGTCTGTGTTGTCTGGCTTGGGGCAGAGTCCCCCTCGCTGACCTAACACATACAAAGGGAGCTTAGCTCCCTTAGGTCACTACCGAAGGTTTCTGTAGTTATGATTCCTTCTTTTGTGATCTACCAGACTAGTCCTGTTGCTGTTCTCGGGGGAGGATAAGTTCTTCCCTTGGGAGTAGCAACGCCTTCCTTGCTTTGGTGCTCTGGAAGCTGGCAAGTATTGCTGGCCTTTCCCCTTAGATCTCCCTTAGGCTAAGATAAGTTTCTTGGCTGCGGGTGATCTGTCACTAAAGCAAGGTTGGCAGGACCCTCTTGTCCCTTCCCCCTCTATCTCCGTAATGGCCTAGCCATTACTGTACTGTACCTTGCCGGCCGGCAGAGCTGGCCGGCAGGGGTCTTACTGTACTGTACGTCGTTCTACTTCTGGACCTAGTATAGGTTGGGATGTGGAATTGACTCAGCCCATTGCCGGCCGGCAGAGCTGCTGGCCGGCAAGGGTCTTATGTTTTCGAGTGCTGCCTGGACCTCTCTTGGTCCCTCATCCATGCCTGCCGGCAGAGCCGGACGGCATTGGTCAAGGAAGCCTGAATTAGTTTCTCCCCTTCCTTATATGCACTCTTTCGGTTGCCGGGCTTGGAGGTTGTGTACTCTCTTATCCCGGCATCCATTCTATTTTCTTCTAGTGCTGTACCTGTCCCGGCTGCCGGCCTATGAGGCCGGCAGCCGGGCAGGTGTAGTCTTCTGGTTCTTTTGCTGCCGGCTGGCATCGGTCTTGTACCTTTGCCGGCCGGCTTATGTCAGTCCTTGTCTGCCGGTGACCAAGAGTGTGGCCGGCAGCTGGGTACTACCTTGTGTAGTTGCTGGCCGGCAGCCATTGCCGGCCAACACTGGCTGTTACCGGCCGGCAGTTGCTGCCGACCGGCACAGGCATTTGAACCAGAGTGCTGCCGCCCTATAGCTGTTAAGTAGTATACTTTAAAGCTAGTTGTGGTGTGTGCCGGCCGGCAAAGGCAGGCCGGCACACATCCCCCTATACTGTACTAGTATTCTTCTGTATAGCATATACAGTAAGAAGAAAACTATAGTAAAGGTTTTGGTACAGCACTGTATCTTCTAACACTATTGTGTTTTCTTGCACACCCCTTTGCTGTTGCCCTCAGATAGGAAGCTGAGTTCTTCCCTGTCTATTATCCAGGATTTTAAAATCATTGCTTAGGTGTGAGCTCCACCTGTTTCCTCTGGAAACCTTGCATTGGTTACTCTAGAAGAGATAAACCATTTTTTATTTCATTATCTGGAAGGCTGCAACAATGGGTTGTGAGGGAAACACAAGTGTGTGTCTTTCCTTTCTGAATTGTTATGCTATACTATGCATATCCAGTGATACATAGTTCACTTGATACTCATGGAAATTTCTTCTCTTTACAGAAGGACACTCCGAAGTGGGGAAGTGCTTTCTGCAATGTCAGCACCAAGAACCTCTGCGGACATGAGTTTTGTAGGAGACACGCAGCATACGCTGTCTCCAAGGATGATCTCCGGTATTGGGACCCTCAGGTATGTACTGTGTGCACTAACCTGATTAATGAGACATTTAAATAGCTAGGAAGAAGCTTCGTACCTGGGTAAGGGGCTTCCAAAAGAACACTTCTGGCCCTTATCTTCCAAGTGAGAAGATGAGGGCGTATCCTTTCCCTAAGGCATCAGCTGATGCAGTGATTCCCCAGCCTCAAGAGGAGATCCCCTAAGTTCAGATCCAGGTGGATGCTGAAGTCGCGGTCGCGATGCAAGACATCCAGCTAGATGACAGGATGTCTGATGTGGACGGGTGTCAGGAGGAAGACCTCCTGGCAGAAGCCCAGGATGAAGTTCAAGCCCCTCTACATCGGCCGGTCTCCCAGTAGAGCTGGGACAGGCCCTCTCTTCTATTGTTGGAATGATCCAACAAATGCAGAAGGAGAATCAGGAGAAGGCGGCTGCAATGGAACTGCGAATGCAGTGCCTTGCAGAATCACATGGGCCCCAGAAAAAGCTCAATGTGAAAGACCTTCCCTTGTGCTCAGATGCTAACCCATGGAGGTATGCTGAGCACATACCGATGACGACTGGAAAGATCGTCATCTCGGATAAGCTGGGCTCAGTTCCCCTGGAGGGTGGAATTCTGGCCCAGCAAGGCATCATATCCGGACTGTTATGTCCGGCTGAGGAAGGAACCAGCTTCAAAGGAGGAGACAGAGCCGAAGGAGGTCATAGTGATGGACCATGCTAAGGCTCAAGCTCTACTTTCATCCTCGATGAAAGAGAGGGGCTTCTCTAACTCAAAGGTAGCTGCATTGAATAGGAAGCTCCCTTCCTTTGTGTCCTCGCCTACTAGAGCCTTCCCCTTTTTACAGAAAGGGTTTCTGGCTGTACTAAAAGCAATCGAGGCCGGCAAGTCTTGCCCCTCCCTAGAGGAGTGTAAACCCTTGTCGCTGGCCCTGCCTATGGACCACAAAGACTGGAAGGACGTCCATCTTACGTTCTCAGTGGGAAAGTTGGAGGCTGATATTGCCGGACGTCAGTTCGGCAAGGACCTCCCTAAGCTGTCTGACTTTCTTTTGCGAAGTGAGTTCGATACAAAAGAAAGACTGACTGCCTCAATGTCTCTTCAGACTACTCTCGAGACGATGGCAAGTGACCCCAAGGTCCATGAAATGTTCATGGTAGTGGCCAAGACTCATCTGGCCACAGTGACGAAGGACCTTTATGGCTTCGTCAAGGCAAGGAGAGCTTGTAGGGAGTTCGTGTTTACCTCGGCTACGGTGAGGCACGAGCTAAAGAAACTAATCTCCTCCAACATTTGGGGAAAAGACCTTTTTCCCTACCGACTTGGTCAAAGAAGTTGTTGATAAAGCCGCCTTGGAGAATAGAAACCTTCTCCAGAAGTGGGGCCTGGCTATCAAAAGAAAGTCTTCCCCGGATGAGGGTCCTCAACCAAAGAGGAAGACTATGAGGACTAGGCTACCGTCTCGGCCAGCCAAGCCTCTTAGACAGCAACAGCAACTGCAATTGCCATTGCCCCCAGTGCCCCAGATCGTGGCACAAACCCCGACCACCTTTCAGTGGGTACCCCAGGCCGTGTCGACACAGTCCACGGCATTCACCCCAGCGTTCGAATGGCAGTCTACTTCCTTTCGAGCAAAGCCTAGAGGAGCAGCCAGAGGCTCGTCTAGACGCCCCTCAAGGGGAAGGGGATTCAGGGGTGGTCGTGGTCAGGAAGGCAAGACCTCAGGACGGCAGTCCAAGTGAGGTGATACCGGTAGGAAGGAGACTTCTGAAATTTCGGGATCGGTGGACCTTCGATCCCTGGGCCCACAGCCTACTCAAGAATGGACTGGGCGGGAGCTGGTACAGCACTCCACCCCCGTGCTTTCGGTTTTTCCAACACTCCACCCCCGTTATGGAGGAGTACGTTCAAGAACTGTTGGAGAAAAAGGGTGAAGCCCATCAATTTCTAAGGGAGGCTTTTTTGTGTTCCCAAGAAAGACTCGGAAAAGCTCAGAGTCATTCTGGACTTGTCGCCACTTAACAAGTTCATAGTGAATTGCAAATTCAAAATGCTAACACTGCAACACATAAGGACCTTACTGCCCAAGAGGGCATATTCCGTCTCTATAGACTTGTCAGACGCCTACTGGCACATTCCAATTAGCCATCGACTCTCCCCCTACCTAGGGTTCAGGCTACAACGAAGACTATACGCCTTCGGAGCCATGCCATTCGGGCTAAACATAGCCCCAAGGATTTTTACGAAGCTTGAGAGCGTAGCTCTCAAACAATTTCGCCTAAAGGGAATTCAGGTAGTAGCCTACCTGGACGACTGGTTGGTGTGGGCAGCATCCGAGACAGAATGCTTGCAAGCTTCCAGTAAAGTGATCCAGTTCCTAGAGTACCTAGGCTTCAAGATCAACAGAAAAAGTCTCGACTTTCTCCATCTCAAAAGTTCCAGTGGCTGGGAATCCACTGGGACCTTTTGTCACACCGTTTCTCCACCCCGGCGAAGAAAAGGAAGGAGATAGCGGGTTCTGTCAAGAGACTTCAAGATTCCGAAAGGATATCAAGACACGAGCAGGAGAGAGTACTGCGCTCTCTCCAGTTTGCTTCGGTGACAGACCCAGTGCTAAGAGCACAGCTAAAGGATGCAATCGGAGTTTGGAGAAGTTATGCATCAAACGCGTGAAGAGATCTGAGAAGACCAGCCGCTTCGGCTAAGTACTCTTCTCAGGCCTTGGTCCCAAGCCAGACATCTAAAGAAGTCAGGTTCTTCTTCAGCCACCTCCCCCGTCGGTGACGATTCACTCAGACGCCTCGAAGGAGGGATGGGGAGGTCACTCTCATCGGAAAAAAGTCCAGGGGACTTGGTCCAGGCTATTCAAGACCTTTCACATAAAACTTTCTAGAAGCTAGGGCAGTGCTCCTTACCTTAAAGAAAGTCTCCCCGCGTCATTCGATCCACATAAGGTGGTGATAGACAGCGAGGTAGTTGTGAGATACTTGAATCGACAAGGATCGAGGTCACCACCTCTCAACCAGGTGATGTTGGCCGTCTTCCGATTGGCGGAAAAGAAGAAGTGGTACCTGTCGGCAGTTCACCTTCAAGGAGTCCGCAATGTGACAGCGGACGCTCTATCCAGGTTCACACCGATAGAGTCGGAATGGTCCTTAGACGCAGGATCATTTTCCTTCATTCTGAATCAGTCCCAGAACTGCAGATAGACCTCTTTGCGACGAAAGACAACAAGAAGTTGCCCCTGTACGTGCCCCGTACGAGGACCCCTTAGCGGAAGCAGTGGACGCGATGTCCTTCGACTGGAACAGATGGTCCAAGATTTATCTGTTCCCTCCTCACAACCTTCTGTTGAGGGTCCTCAACAAACTGAGATCCTTCAAAGGGTAGCGGCAATAGTGGCCCACAAGTGGCCGAACAGCGTGTGGTTCCTCCTGGCATTGGAACTGTAGCTGAAGTTTGTACCACTACCAGATCCAGTTCTGACCCAGCGAGTCCATATGTCAACTGTCTGCGCTTCATTACAGAAAACCCGGACCCTGCAGCTCATGATTTTCTCTCCTTAGCGGTGAGAAAGCGTTTCGGGATTTCGAAAGCCAGTATAGACTTCCTTGAGGAATATAAGTGCAAATCTACTAGAAGGCAATATGAGTCATCTTGGAGAAAATGGATGGCCTTTTGTCAAGGCGAAGATTCCGCAGGAGATCTTGACAGACTTCTGCTTATCTTTTTTCCCCACCTCCATGGTCAAGGGTTGGCAGCAAACACGATTTCAGCGTGTAAGTCTGCTTTGACAAGACCCATTCTATATGCCTTCCAGGTCGACCTAGGTATCGAGATCTTTAATAAAGTCCCGAAAGCCTGTGCTAAGCTCAGACCTTCAGCACCTCCAAAGCCCATTTCATGGTCTTTAGACAAGTTCTTCATTTTGCTTCTCTGTTGAGCAATGAAGAGTGTGCGTTAAAGGATTTGACACAAAAAGTTATTTTCCTATTTTGCACTCGCGTCCGAGGCCAGGGTTAGTGAGATTGTAGCCTCTCGAGAGAGGCAGGTCGTGTTCAGTTCCTGGATGGGGAAGAACTGAACCTGTTTCCGGATCCTACGTTTCTCGCCAAAAATGAGTTACCCACCAACAGGTGGGGTCCCTGGAGAATCTGCCCTCTGAAAAAAGATGCATCTCTATGTCCAGTAGAATGCCTAAAGGTCTATCTTCATAGAACTTCAGACTTCAAGGGTGGTCAACTATTCAGGGGAGAAACATCAGGCTCAAATTTATCTCTGAATCAACTCAGAGCGAAAATCACATATTTTATTCGCAGAGCGGATCCTGACAATACACCCGCAGGTCACGATCCGAGGAAAGTTGCCTCATCCTTAAATTTCTTTAATTGTATGGATTTTGAACATCTCCGTTCATACACTGGCTGGAAGTCTTCCAGAGTGTTCTTTCGCCACTATGCGAAGCAAGTAGAGGAACTAAAAGAGATCTGTGGTAGCAGTGGGTCGCGGTGTTAACCCTACTGTTTAACTCTGCGAGGAACAGTGGTCTTAATTGGGATGATTAATTCCAGGGTGAGTGTGTAGTTACATACTGTACTACAAACTAAGTGAGGGCACTGTGTTGCCCATGTAGACGGTTCCATTTCCGAAGGTGAACTTAGCATAAGTGCAGACATGTGTGCCGAGCGTTTCTAACGCTAATGTCATTGATTTGTAATACAGGCTTTTATGACTTTGATACCTCGGTATCCTAAAAGTGGCATCTAATGTTTTTTCTTTCAGACAAACAAGCCTGTTTACTATCATACTTATGCTTAAAGTTTTGGGTTATCCTCTTCTTATATATATGTATATATATATATATATATATATATATATATATATATATATATATATATATATATATATATAATTGTGGTTAACCTGTCTATTTATTGCCTGTCAATAATCTGGTTCTTGAGAACCTTGCGTCTCCTTCACCTGTGTCAATTCATTAGTATAATTGAGCATTCATTCTATGTACCTTATCTGGGATAATTCTAATAGAATTGTTCCTTTATGCAAGCTATGTTGCATTGGTTTTCCTCCTATGCGGATATAAAACCTTTGTCCAATACAAGTATTGTGCGGAAAACTGGTCGATATTTCATATTGACGCAGTGGTCCTTTTAAAAACTATGCTTTACTTAATATAGGGCGAGACCACTATATTAGCTTGCCTGGTATTCATACATAGATATATGTACTCTTCGAGACTTTTCCAGAGTCTAGTAGGACTCTTCCCTGTAGGGGGCAGGAAGCTCTAACATAGTTTATAGTTAGTTGAAAAGATGTATAACGGTAACATCTTAGGTCTCTAGGTCTAGTCGACCGGAAAAAATTACCTCCGGGGAGTACGGCACGTTCTGAGAATCCACAGATACAGTAATGCTCTGGTACACTTCCATCAGGACGACATGGCTTGAGCCCAAAAAACGGATTTTGAGCGAAGCGAAAAATCTATTTTTGGGTGAGATGGCCATGTCGTCCTGATGGACCCGCCCTTGCCTTTCTAAGAAAGGGCTGTAGGACCCCTCCCTACATACAGTATCTGTAGCACCTCGTGTACGCTACAAGGAATACAGATGGCGCCAGGATTGGCGCCAGGCACGCATACGAATCGGGGGATAGGGAAGCCTTGGGAGCGGCTCCCCTTTTTCTTTCCCGAATTCGTATCTCGTCAATCACCTCCTACGAGACGAAATCTCTGTCCAGGATATAGATTGCCATGTGACGTGTCTAGAATACGTCCTCTGATATGTCGCGATATCCCTTTCACGAGGGATACTCGCTCCAGGAGTTAGAATCCTGGTACCTTTAGGTAAATTCTCTGGGAATATCGCCGTAGTTGTAATATACCCTAGGAAGCTACCCTATAGGAACTTCCATCAGGACGACATGGCCATCTCACCCAAAAATAGATTTTTCGCTTCGCTCAAAATCCGTTATATATATATATATATATATATATATATATATATATATATATATATATATATATATATATACTGTATATATATATATATATATATATATATATATAATTTATAAAGACAACTCTCTTTCTCAACTGCCTAGTGATAAAAGAAGAGGTTTGATGATCCTGCCTTTCATCAGAAAATCCTATTCCATATAAGGCTGCCTGATTCCTACGTGAATCTAAAGCACTCACAAAGGAAGACACTGGAGTGAGTAGAAGGACATATTTTATAAATGAGAAATAGGAATTACGTAGTTAAATCGTAACATTACAATAATTTGTTGCATTGAGAAAATATCTTCCCTTTATAATAAGGAGCAAGTGTCTGTATATATATATATATATATATATATATATATATATATATATATATATATATATATATATATATATATATATATATATATATATATATATATATATATATATATATATATATATATATATATATATATATATATATATATATATATATATATATATATATTATATATATATTATATATATATATATATATATATATATATATATATATATATATATATATATTCCGGCCATGCAAAGCTCTTCCCGTCCCTCTGGTAGGGATGAGAGGAAGTAGTCATACCTTGGTTTGAGGCAGGTGCATGTGTGTGCATATCTATCTGATTATTTACCTTTTAACTCCTCTAAGAGGCAGTTGTACCTTCCATTCCTGACCAAATCATTGATTCTAGCCTCAGTCAGTCTCATCTCCAGCCTCTCTTTCTCTGTTTTCTTCTCTCTAATGATCCCCCATTGCTCCTCAATTGTCTCTTTCAGTTCCTCAGTCTCTTCCTCAAATACAGATTCCAACCGATGAATAAAGGTCACTTTTTCATCCTTAGCTCTTTCCAGTTGCTCACTCATTTTAAGATTTATTTGTCCCATCTCACTTAATCTATTTAGATATTGTCCGATGGAAGCATCTTTATTAGATAATTCCTCTTTTAGGTGATCGCTGCTTCTTTGAAGATGTTGCAACTTAGTCGAGAATTTCTCAATTTCGATTTCTTTTTCCTTTTGAAGAGTTTCGATTCTGTTGGAGAGACCTTGAGTCTCTGCTTTCAGTTCCTCAATCTCTTCCTCGAGTTTGTCTTTCCTCTTAATTCTGGCTTCATTTTCTTCCTGAACTTTTTCCAATTGTTGAGTCAGTCCAAGGATCTTTTGGTCCTTCTCAGTTAATTTATCTAAATGATCTGCAATTGTAATCTCTTTATTAGAGAGTTCACTCTTTAGTCGCTCGTTGGTTAGTTGAAGATCCTGCAACTTGGATGAGAAATGTTCAATTTCCATTTCTTGATCCTTTTGAAGAGTTTCCATAGTGTTGGAGAGACGTTGAATCTCTGCCTTCAGCTCTCTCTTCTCTTCTTCTAGTTTAGATTCCCCCTGGCATCTAGAGTTGATCTCTTCCCAGGCACACTCCAATTCTCTGTCCAAAAACTCAACTTGTTTTTCCATCTCTAGTTGAATATTTTTACCTAACTCCTTTAGTTCCTTTTCTTCCTCCTCTGTGGACAAGAATTTCCACAACAGGAGATTTCCAGCCACAAAACCTACCAAAACAACCCAGAACCAATTGCCAACACTCTTTTGGGGAACAATAGTTCCACCCTCGGTTCTTGTGACGAAGTCTGGAAGAAATTTCCCCAGAGTTCCAATAGATTTCAGATCAGTCTTGAGCGTTTCCAGTTTCCGTTCCATAGTCTGGACCTTCAGTTGACACTGCTGAAGATCCTGCCGTGATTTCCAGAATCCCCCGACCACAGGGAAGGAGGATAACAGTCCCTGGAGGACGGGAACGTCTCCGATCCCGCCTTCAGAGTAGTCATTCCCCTTGGGCAGTAGCCAAGAGACCATCCTGAATGCGAAGGAGCCCTGAATTTCCTTCATTCGTCCTTCGAGTTCTAAGAAATAGCTCTCACACGCTGACTGCTGCTCCTGAAGATCAGCTGTAAGCTGTGAGGCCTTGAATAATCCTCCAAAAACTCCGTTGAATGCTTTCCTCATTGTGCTGATCGCTGTTTGGTACATACCGAACATGGTGTTCAAATCTATGTTAGATTACCATATGTTTCTCCTTCGACCAACCTTATTTTGAAAAACCAGAAGGGATCTCCCGGAGACCCTCAAGATCCCCTCCAAGCTCGGAGTCTCTCACACATTCATTCTTTGAAGCCTCCGGAGAATCTTCCGAACTGCTTCAGGGAAATTTCTCCTCCTCTTCTTTTTCATCTTGTTTTATGTTATCTATCTTATTATTCACCTTTCTTTTCTTCTTCCGAGGATGAATCTAATTTTTCCATTGATTAATGATAATAATAATAATAATAATAATAATAATAATAATAATAATAATAATAATAATAATAATAATAAAGGGGAAACATGAAGGAACACGAAGAATCTTCGAGTGTCTTCCACCTCTGCAACTAAGAGAGAAGATACTCTCTGAAGACTTTCTGAATCGGAGAATTTCCAGGACAATTTTCTCTCACTCTCTCTCTCTCTCTCTCTCTCTCTCTCTCTCTCTCTCTCTCTCTCTCTCTCTCTCTCTCTCTGTACCTTAGAGTCGCTTGCCAAGAAACCATGAAATTTGAAATCATTATGCTTCATAGTTATTTCATTTCCAGTATATATATATAAATATATATATATATATATATATATATATATATATATATATGTATATATATATATATATATGTATATATATGTACATATACGTATATATGTATATATATATATATATATATATATATATATATATATATATATATATATATATATATATATATATATATATATATATATATATATATATATATATATATATATATATATATATATATATATATGTGTGTGTGTGTGTACAAACACACATGTATAAGTACACACAAACGCACACACACATATATAAATATATATATATATATATATATATATATGTATATATATATATATATATATATATATATATATTTATGTATGTATATACACATATATACATATACTATATATATACATATATGTATATATATATATGTGTGTGTGTACATGCAAACACACACATACACAAATATATACTCATACACACACACACACACACACATATATATATATATATATATATATATATATATATATATATATATATATATATATATATATATATATGTGTGTGTGTGTGTGTGCGTACATGCAAACACACACATACACAAATATATACTCATACACACA
>NC_090767.1:1367847-1370347 GCF_036898095.1 Palaemon carinicauda | reverse complement strand
TCTCAGCGGGAGGTTCAAATGCGGGTTGTGGTGTTTTTGTCTTCATAAAATAATAATTAAGATGTTTATATATCATAATGTTTATTTTTTGCATTTCAAAAGTACTGCTCACGGAATTTCATTAATGTTTTAGGATATGTATAAAGGCAAATTACATAAATTGTATTTATTCGTACCATTTCCTGGCTGGTGTGCCACTCTCTATATAAAATGACATTAAATTTACTGTTCCTCAAGTAGAAATTTTCAAATATGTCCTATTACAGTTGGGTTTTCTTTATCTCGCGTCCATCTTATTTTTAGATAGACCTTAATTATATTATATTTTGTAAATCATAAGACTCCCCATGAATAATAAGAGCAGAGCCCTTATATTTGAGATTGTTAGCTGTCATGTTGTCTTTTGTTCCATCTCAATAAACTTATAGCAGTTTTCAATAGTACAGGGAAACAAAAGGTTCTTAGGAACTTAAATTTTAAGTATATTTTCATGACTGTTCATTTTAATAATACAGTAGCTGTATTAGGCAATAATGGCATTAATGAAGAGAAAAGTCAATAATAATATTAAAAATTATAACAACAGTAAGAGTCACAACAAAGTAAACAACAACTAAGTATTGATAACAGTAGTAATAATAATGCATCAATTAAAGGCGTCAGAATTATATAAACAAAAGTATCGATAACAGTATTCAGGGTCATGGATGATAATAAAGTATCATCAGTATCATGTTAACAGAAGTATCAATAACAACATGAAATACAGCTAGAATTTTAGTCCAGTGTCAGAGCATCTTCATCACTACTGTCATCAGTAGTGCTATCATTCAAGTCAATTACAAACTCATCAAGTAACTTATCAAATGCTGAATCTTTGGCACGATACAATTCTTCGATTCTCTTGACATGTTCTATAGCATTTTGCCAGTGCTGTGGCGTCACATGATCAACTGCTTCTTTTGTAATTTTTTCAACAATTTTCAGAGACTGGTCGCTATTAGAATTACGTTTTTTTATTTCTGTCTTCACTTGGGCCCAGATAAGTTCGTTAGGGTTGAAAATGCAGTGATAGGGAGGTAGACGAAGCACTTTATGGCCATAGTGAACAGCAATTTCATCTATTTCGTACTTTTGAATTTCCTTGTGGCGCTGGCAGAGCTGAAGAAGTTCGAGTTTTGTAAAAGAAGGGTCATGGTCAATGTTATTTAGAACCAACCAGTCTATGATTTGGGCTTTTCTGTTGCTACTTGTCGGGACCTTGTTGATTATTTTAGAGTGATAAGGAGCATTATCGATGATTATAAGGGACTCCTTCTTGATATTAGGAAGAAGTTGTTCTTCTAACCACATTTTGAACCTTTCGTTATCCATCGAGTCATGGTAATCACCCTTTGATCCGTTTTTTGATTTGAACATAAGCAATGCTCCCGGTACAAAACCCTCATCACTTCCTGCATGTACTATTATAAACCTTGAGCCTCTCCCTGACTTCGTTTTCGGTCCTACTGATCCATCTTCATTAGTCCAGCACTTTTCGACGGTGAGGTTCTGGTTCACCCAAGTCTCGTCCATGAATACCTCCGGTCTTGGCTTTGGACTCTCTCGATTTCTCTTCAGTTCTCTAAGATACTTGTTCCTTGTTATAATGATGTCCTGTCGCTCCATGAGTATCTTTCTTCCGCTTGTGACTTTCTTGTACCTAAAACCAAGATTCCTGACTATTTTGTAGAGGGAACTTCTCGAACCAGTAAAATTAGTAGGAGGTTCCCGAACTTTTGCCAACAAATTTGCTAATGTAGGAAGGTCTCCTCTGTCATAAAAGGATAGGATCTCTCTCCTAACACAATCTCTGTCGAAACTATCAAGATTATCAACAACAGTCGATTTCCTTTTCCGGGGCAAGGGTGAATGAATTATACCGTCTGAAGATTTCATCTTCTCAGATTTGATGCGATAGATAGTTCTCTCTGAAACTTGAGTTGCTGTTGCTGTCGCCTTAATGATTTCTTTCATTGTCTTGCTAGGGCCCTGTGAATTGAAATATTGAAAAACATTCATTATTATATTACGGCACTGACTGGTAAGCCTACTGCCAGCAGCATGTATATGCCTGGTGTTTGAAGTGCCTTCATCTTTGCTTTGTTCCATATTGTCTCTTGTGGCCATGGCTGAAATAGGTGAAATCGACAGTGAGCCAATTGCTCGATAGCAGATTCTAAGCTGATTGATGGTGGCGGTGTGTGCAGACGACAACTCGCCGGCTGTTCCTTTCTCAACTCCTCCACCCCAAATGTTTCGGCAAGCTTACATTTCTACGATAGTATTTTGTTCTTAGGCGTTATACAACCTTCAGCAATGTATAATCAATACGTTTTGCTTTTTTCCAAACCACCAATGGCACGTTTGCGCAAAAAATCTAGCTAGAAATTTAAACATTAAACTTCATGCGTTTGAAACATATTTCAAGTCTACAGCTTCGGAGAGTGTTGTTTCATAA
>NC_090767.1:1315347-1335347 GCF_036898095.1 Palaemon carinicauda | reverse complement strand
TATATATATATTTATATATATATATATATATATATATATATATATATATATATATATTATATATATATATATATATATATATATATATATATATATATATTTATATATATATATATATATATATATATATATATATATATATATATATATATATATATATATATATTAGAGCTAATAAGGTTGGGTTGTAAAAATAATGTCTAATGCATATTCTTACGTGACTATATTATCTCGAATAGAAATATCCTAAACAGTATCATTAAGCATTAAAAGTCCCCAAAGGATCTTAAGAAACTTCCTTCTATAACCAAACCCTTTTTATCTTCTTGCCTGTCTTAAACTGCTTATATCAGGATACCTCCCATAATCCCATCCTTTCTTCAAGTACTCCAAGTGACTAAGACTCTCTAGATAGGGTCTCAATAATCTCCTTTCGATAATTAATCCTTTCAGACTGGACTTTTGAGAGAGTAAGGATGGCTCAAACTGCCTTCTATATATATCCTTCCAAAGCCACAACCTTCCCTCAAGAACTGAGAGTCTATTATAGATAGAGGAGATTTATTGCTTAATGTCATAGTCGACATTTAAAAGTATTCTTTTAATAAAAAGGAAATATTTCTTAAATGAGTCAAATAAAAGGTTAGGCCATATTCTACAGATTTCTCTCTCTCTCTCTCTCTCTCTCTCTCACTCTCTCTCTCTCTCTCTCTCTCTCTCTCTCTCTCTGAAAAGGAATCCGCCAAATTTTCTGCAGGTGAGGAAGTAAATTTGGCTGTGTTCTTTTGGGGAATCAGGAAAAAGGTAAAGCGGAGTTTTTTCCACAATTTTATTACGCCAGAGATATGATTTGCAACTTTTGCTTCTCGGTGCTAAACCCGGTGCTGTCCTTGCAACGTTACTTGCAAACTCACATTAACGCATTTAGTGAATTATAATCACCCCTTTTCGCGAGTCTCTTCTATAGACTCAACTCATGAGGCCACGAGTGGTCCTTATGAAATATCAAAGACTGCAGACGTTCTTCTATCACCAGCAGTGGAATGGATCAGGACAACAGACGCAGGTCATGAGAGGTTAATTAAGGAAAGATATGGCAAAATATTGAGGGACAGTCTTAGGTCAGTGCCATGGAACTTAGGAAGAAGAATCGAGGAGGCCCGGTGTTAATACTGGTGCTGTGGGGATTGAGGAGGAGACAGACAGACAGACCTCCGTCACGGCCGCTTATTTCTCAAAACCAGCTTGCCTTTCCCAGGATCAATTTAGAGCTTAGACAAACTAGAAGTCTGTGTGACAACCATGTGCAAACTTGAGGTTAAGGTTAGGGTTAATTCGGTCGACCTTTTGCTTGACCTTGACCTTTGACCTAGGACTTTCAAAACGGAATCACTTCCACGTCTTAGCATAACAATTACTCCCTGAAAGTTTCACTACTGTATTAATAAAATTGTGGCTAGGGAGTATTTCAAAAACAAGTCAACAGGGGCAAAAACATAACCTCCTCCCAACTTCATTGTCGGAGGTAGAAAGGATAAAAATTCTTTGAAGTTAATGGCTGTTAGGATTCTGTTAGGTCCTTTTTAGTAGGGCACACAGTGCAACACCTCGGGAGCAGAAAAATACAGAGTATATATATATATATATATATATATATATATATATATATATATATATATATATATATATATATATATATATATATATATATATATATATATATATATATATAGAAGTTTATTCATAGATTAATTGAAATATCCTTTTTGCATCGCAGAGATGATACTCAATCGTAAAATTATCTGCTCCTGTGTATATTCAAGTTCTATATGTGAATTGCGTAACACTTTCGTCGTTAACCTCATTGTATTCTTTATTCAGGTTAGTTTATTTATATTTACTTTATTTTTCAGACTTTACTTTTTATTCCACGTATGCGTGTTACGAAGTTTTCAGTAATCTATTTGAGAGAGGTGAGGGATTCGTGCTGGACATGAACAAGAGCTTAGGTAATGTTCTTTTATATTTTATGAGGTTTTGCGTCATGTTTGAGAGACGATGCTCGTTAAGTCTCATTCAGCCAACTCATTAAGACGTTTTGCCAAAAGACAAAGAAAAACTTTAGATAATTTGGATGTTAAGGAAATTGGACGGTATTCAGTTGGACTTGAGCTACCACAAACATATTTATATAGTCGTGTAACATTATCATTTCTCCACCAAGTGCTCAAAGCTCCTTTTCCTGCTAACTTGCGCAAAATTACATATAACTTTGGAGCTAAGAAATCTGCCATCTTCATAAAAAATAAAAAATACCATTGAGGTCTACACCTGCATATGCATCAAGGTCCATCAAGGGAGCTTTAATTTCCCGAAATCAAAAACTAAACTACTTAGTATATCCTCAGGAAAAAAAAGAATGAGGAAGATCTAGTTTCTTATTCTGTTTACTGCCAAACAAATAAGCCACAAGGGTTCATTCTCCTTTGGACTGTGAGTGAGAGAGTCCTCTGGTTTCAGTATGGTAGGAACTGTTGCATCTACACCAAAGAGTGCAGATTTTCTGTAAATATTGGTTTAGTTATCATTCTTGTTAATTCAATTTTTGTGTATGATGTATCATTTTTATTACCATTAATTCTTATGGTGTCTGGAAACATTGAGCGAAATCCTGTTTCAGTGCATCCTAGATATAGTCAATGTTATCTATTGTTTTGCAATATTCGTGGTCTTCATGCAAATACTGAAGAACTTACATTTTCGTCCAGACATTATGATATCCTTTAGTGCTAAGAAACTTTGGTTTTTAATATGAGGTATTCATATAAGCTCCTTATAACTGGTTTTAATAAGACAATAATATTAAAATGTGGTTCCATCACTAGGGCCAGGGAAGGGTGGAGTATATTATGACTAAGTACCCTGCTTCTAATAAGACCTGCTATAAATGTTGATGTCATGAGATTCAGGTAATAAAAGTTTGTGGCAGGCATAACAACTTCTATTTGTGCTTAATGCAGTTCAATCCCGACATGGAGGATTCCTTTTTTCGATTGTCTCCTTAGAATTGTGGCTAAGATACAAGAAGATGATAAAAAGGTCTGCTTTGACTTTGTTGGTAATTTTAATGATCACCATTGGGAGTTGTTTGATTCTAAGAGCTTTAGACTTGGCCTCTGAATCAGGCAGTGAGCAAATCATAAGTGAAGCTACTCACAAGTCTGGTAACCACTTGGACTTCATATACCCCAACATCCATGGCGTTATAACAACTATCATGATCATGCCTGGATTTCATTAGTAGTGAAGACTTAGCAGACTGTACCTGATATATCAAACTCTTGTAAGATATATATATATATATATATATATATATATATATATATATATATATATATATATATATGTATGTATATATATATATATATATCAAAATATGTGTATATATACGTATATATACACACACACACACACACATATATATATATATATATATATATATATATATATATATATATATATATATATATATATGTGTGTGTGTGTGTGTGTATATATATATAAATATATATATATATATATATATATATATATATATATATATATATATATATATATAGATATATATATATATATATATATATATGTATATACATATATATATAAATAGGTATATAAATATATATATATATATATATATATATATATATATATATATATATATATATGTATATATATATATATATATATATATATATATATATATATACATATATATATATATATATATATATATATATATATATATATATATATATATATATATCATATCTATATATATCTATATATGTGTATATATATATATATATATATATATATATATATATATATATATATATATATATATATATATATAATCACATGCAGACGTCAATAGGATTTTGCCTGATCTTTTTTAGTTTAATTGGTGACAATTGTATAGTAGTGTTGATCATGTTGTCTCTTTGAATGAGAACTTAGTCAACATAATTGACAGATGTATCCCTTATTGTGTGCTAAGTTATAGATTGAAGGACAAACCATGGTTCAATGATGATTGTAGACCTGCTTATTTGGAGAAGCAGGAGGCCTATCACCTCTGAAAAGGTAATAGATCGGATTTGACCTGGAATAACTATAATCTGCTTAGAGATTTTGCTCAGAGAATTCATGCTTCAACTGGAAAGGAATATAATCTAACCATAAAAGAAATCCTTTTTGGTACAACCCAGGCACTAAACAGTGGACTACATTTAATTCAGCATGCCTTGGTGTCAATGCAACAGTTCCTCCTTTACTTAAACCAGATGGCTCAGTCACTAACTCTCCATAGCAGAAGGCAACAATTTTGGCTGATGTGTTTGACAGTAAGCAGAGTAATGAGAAACTTGATCTTCCTCATTCCTGCTTTCCATAGGCTGTACTAACTAGTTTAGCTTTCTGATATCATGAAATTAAAGCTCTCTATATGGACCTTGAAGCTTAGGGAGTTGTAGATCCAAATGGTATATTTCCTTTGTTTTTTATTAAGGACAGCAGATTTCTTATCTTTAAAGTTATCTGTTATTTTTATAGTTAGCAAGAATAGGATATTTTAACACTTTTTGGAGAATTAGTAATATTACTTCAATTTGCAAATGTGTTTGTGGTAGCTAAAGTACAATTGGTTACAACCCAATTTCTAAAACTCCCATATTATTTAAAGCTTTTGAACAGCTTTCGGCAAAATGTCTTCATAGGTTTGCTGAAGGTAATCACCTGTTCCCTATTTTGCAATTTGGTTTTTGTAAAGGCTTTGGAGCATTTGAAGCCCTTCTTACAATATCCAATGCTGTAAAGAAATCCTTTGATTGTGGTCAAGGAGTTCATATGGTTTGCTTTGATTTTAGTGCTGACTTTGACCATGTTAATCCAAGGCTCATGTCTTTAAACTCAAACAGTTGAAAGATGTCTTTATCTATTATCATTATTGAATTTTTATGTAATAGATCACAAAGAGTTGTTGTTGAAGGGTACCTGAGTGAGTATACGAATATATCTTGAAGGTAGTGTTCTTGGCCCATTACTTTTCATTCTTTATACACAGAACATGAGGTTTGGCATAGAAATCAAACTTGTTGCATAAGACCTGAAAATACTACATGGGGTCAATTGTAGGGTATGAAGTTGAATCGTAATATAAATCAAACTATGTTTGTAAGTAGGTCTATGACAGTGGTTCCACAACATCCATATCTCGGCATTGATAATGTTTTTTAACTTTGTATAACACTTTCAAACTTTTATGTGTATTTTTCGACAGCAAATTTACTTTGAGAAACACATACGGTCTGTGTCTTCTTCAATTGCACAAAAAAATGGCATATTGAGAAAGTTTTTTTAAGATTTCCAGTGGACAATCTATTCACAAGAAGTCTTTTAATTGTTTCATTCTACCTTGTATCAAGTATAATTCTCCTCATTGGTCTTCTGCTGCTGATACTCATCATAATTTGTTGGACAGAAACTTACGGTCTATTAAATTTCTTAATCCTGGTCTATATATTAATCCTTGGCACCGTCGTTCAATTAGTTTACTATGCATGTTGCATAAGATCTTTCTTAATTTTGACCCTCCTTTAAATTCAGATCTTCCTGGAGAGTTCCATCCTGTTCGTTTTACTAATCATGGAGTTAATTCTAATAGTTAGGCCTCTTCCATCATGAGGCTCAATACAACATAATATTCTAGAACTTTAATTCAACATGTCCCCAAGTTGTTGAATGATCTCCCTAATCGGATAGTTGAATCAGTTCAACTTCGAAAGTTCAAACTTGCACCAAATTGTTTTATGTTGAACAGGCTGAGATAAGTCTTTTTATAATTTATATATGAAATATTTATTTTAAAGTTATTAATGTTTTCTAAAATATTTGTTTTGAGTTTTTATTACTTTTATGTCGTTTATTTATTCCTTTATTTTGTTATTTCCTTTCCTCACTTGGCTATTTTTTCCCTGTTGAAGCTCTTGGGCTTATAGCATCTTGCTTTTCCATTATTGTTGTAGCTTAGCTGGTAATAATAAAAGTAATAATAAAGGTAGTCCACCACTTATGTTACAGGGTTTTAGCAAAAATGGTTTCTTTTATGGCCTAATTATATTTAATTTTCAGTTAGAACATAAACTCTTTGAGGAAAATCTCTAAGCTGAGTATAGTTATTCCAAGTTTAATCTGTTCTGTAAACCTTTCAAAGATAATAGGCCTCTTGCTTCTCTGAATAAGCACTTTTACAATCACCATTGAACCTTCACTCAATATCTTAGCACACGGGAAGGGATACGTCTATCAATTATGTTGACTAGATTCTCATTCAAAAGGACGGTGGGGCCAACGCCACTATACATTTGTAACTAATTGAAGCTTTTAAGGTCACTCAAAATGTCATTCTAGTTGTCTGTAGATTTCATATAAATCTTACATGAATTTGATACATCAGGGACAGGCTGCTCAGTGTTTACTACTAATGAAATCAAGGCATGATCAGATATCCCAACTGAAGAACCAAGTTTACTTGTTATAACCCCAGTGGAGTTGTTGTATGTGAGGTCCAAGCAGTTCCCAGACCTAAGATTAGCTTCACTTATGATTTGCTCACAACCGGATTTAGAGGTAAAGTATAATGCTCTTAAGCCATGACGATCAGTAGGAGAAACCGAATTTAACCACTCCCTATGGTAAGCATTGGAATACCAAACTAAGACAAAACATACCTATTTTTCATCTTCTTGTATCTTAGCCATAATGGTAAGAAAGCAATCACAGATAGAATCATCCATGTTTTGGATTCCGGTAGATAAAAAAGAAATAGAAGTTGTTATGTCTGCCACAAACTCTTATTACCTGAATCTCATGATATCCCTATTCATAGCAGGACTTTTGAGAAGCAGGATACTCAGCCCTATCATACACCACCATTCGCCCGGCCCTGGAATACCATACCGTTTCAGAATAATTGGGTTCTTAAAACTAGTTATAATGAGCACAGACGAATACCTCATATTAGTAACCATAGTTTCTTAGCACAAAAGATTATCATACTATCTGGAAGCAACTGTAAGGTCTTGAAGATTTGAATGAAAACCACGAATATTGCTATACAATACACGTTATTGACAAAATCTAGGACGTAATGGACCTGGATTTCACTCAGTGTCTCCAGACACCATAAGAATAATAGTAATAAAAGATGTACATCATACTTAACAACTAAATTAAAAGGAAATAATAAAAAAAAAACATGTGTCCTAAGGATATATAAATGAACCGGTTGATGAAACCCATAGACTACAGGAAAAAAATGGAAAAACTGGTCAACATAACAGAACCGATACACCCTGCAAAGCTAAATACTCTCCGGGATAGCCACTTCTACTGAAGGATGGACAGTTAGAATAGTTATGAAAAAGAAAAGATCAGGTAGGGAAAAGAAAAGCACTTGATAAACCACTAGGCTTTCACGGCCCTTCTATTGCACACAACTTAAAAAAAAACTGTAAAAAAAAAAATAAGATTAGTGTGCCCAAGTGTGCCCTGAAGCAAGAGTTCTCTAACCCAAGGCAGTGGAAGACCATGGTACAGAGGCTATGGCACTACCCAAAACCAGAAAACAAAGGTTTGATTTCTGAGTGTTATTCTCCTAGTAGAGCTGCTTACCATAGCTAAGGAGCCTCTTCTACACATACCAAGAGGAAAGTAGCCACTAACCAATAAGAATACAGTAATGAGCCCAATTAGCAAAAAAGAATTGCAGTTTTCTGAGTACCATCAGGCATATGAGACAAGACGATAATCTTTAAAGAATACACCAGACTATTTGTCGTATGGGTAGGCGGAGAAAAATTAGCCCTAACAGAGAGAGGGATCCTATGTATTACTATATTGTCATTTAAAAGAACCAATAACTCTCTAGCAGTAGTATCTCAATGGGTGGCTGGTGTCCTGGCAAACATGCTACCTATATATATATATATATATATATATATATATATGTGTGTATATATATATATATATATATATATATATATATATATATATATATATATATATATATATATATATGTATATATATATAGATATATATATATGTATATATATTTATATATATATATATATATATATATATATATATATATATATATATATATATATATATATATATATATATATATATATACATATGTAACAATACAAACATACATGTAAACACAAGTATATATATATATATATATATATATATATATATATATATATATATATATATATATATATATATATATATATATATATATATATATATATATATATATATATATATATATATATATGTTTGAACTAGAAAAAACGTAAATATCTAACTCAGTTTTTAGACTTCATCCTATTCAAATTTTGCTTATGATTTTGACTTTCAATTTCCCACACTACTCCACCAAGACCCATTTGTCATTGTTACGTTCCTCTTAATGCTTTTCCATTCTTTCCCAATATGTTCAGCTGTAATTTACAAGCACAGAGCAGTGAGATTATGAAGAGGAGACACAAGTTTGTCCCTGGTGACGTAGAACTCATCGTCATTCGATATTGATAATCATTGCACCAAGGTGCTGGTGACAGAAAAACGGCCTGTTGTATGAGCATTCACGTCGTCATAAATACTAACAGATCAAAGATCCTAGAACTTTTCTATTGGAAAAAATTGGCACCGATGTCTGTGATATCTTTACCGCATATGAGAGATTTTAAAAAATAAGCCTCCTTCGTCAAAATATATATAAAAAAAACTATATGAACATTAGTATAAGTATCAAAACATTAAACACTATTTTTTCTAGGTGATTTTTAATCAATTTCTCCAGGCAAAACGCCGTGTAAAGCTCATAGACCTGAAGTGCATGGTATGGAATCTATTTTAGAGGATAATAATAATAAAAAAAAAAATCTCGTAAATCCCTCACACAACAAAATGAAATAGATCTTTATCTCAACGTTATCACAAAACTTTTAAATGACAGCCTGTGGCTTCAAATGTGTCATATAATTCACAAATACTTTTTTCTACTACTGCAAGTGGATCAGCCAATGCAAAAAATATATCAATGATTCAATTTTTGAGTTGATGAATCAGTCAGTGCCAGATGCAATAAATGCATGATACATATCTGCTCTGTCATATAAATTATTTCTTCAATTTATTGTGGTGAGGGAGTAACTTGATAAAAGGGGTGATAGTGTGATACCAGTCTCAAACTACCATGCCAACCTGGTAACCTTAAACTGGTTATTAGCTAGTGAGGTAGGGTATCTTAAAACTGGATGTAGCTTGATACCTTTACACCAGTCCCAAGACCTACAGGAAGACTAAGACTTTTCACATGCAGCTTAGGAAAGCTTATTTATATATATATATATATATATATATATATATATATATATATATATATATATATATATATATATCACAAACTTTTGAAAGAAACTCATATAATCTGAATCTTCGTCAATTACACGAAAACTGGCTTATTGAACGTTTCTGCTGCTCAGACTTCAGAAGTCTTTCAAATGTTCCATACTACCGTGTTTCAAATATTGCTCGAATGACTGGTCTAAAGCATCTGAATCTTATCTAAATTTGTTGGACTAAAACTTTAGGTCAACAAAGTTTTCTTTTTTATTCCTGATATAGATATTAATCTCTGGCACCATCCTTCAAATATTTTTTGAAACATTTTGTATAATATATTTCATAATATGATCAAACTTTGCACTCAGATCTTCCCTAACAGTACCATTTAACTTACAGTACTAGATATGCAACTCATTCAAATAATCAAGTCTTCTCCAATGTAAGGTTTAGTACTGCACAGTATTCTAAAAGTTTTGTTCCAGCTATGACCAGAGAGTGAGTCTTGCACTTTTAAAAGGTCAAACATGGAACAAGAGATTTTTTATGTTGAAGAGGCTGACTTGAGTCTCTCTTTATAGTTTTATATGAAAGATCTCTTTAATTATGGTTACTGTACAAGAACGATCATATATTTCAGACCTTCGCTAATATATATCGCTTACCTTTAACTAAAGTTTAAAGATATTTCCTCCCTCTATTCACAACTTGAATGTAAAGTAGATTATGAAAAGTGAAATGTTCATCTAGAATTGTGATCTTATTCCTTAATACCTTAAAAATTTCATGGTTACTTTTGATGAATAATATCTATTAATTGTTGATATTCGGTGAAAAACCCATGTGGCAATTTGTTTTTGTGATAATCTTTAAAATTTCAAGAAATGTAAACCTACATCTAGAATCCGAAGCCGGTTCTGGATCATCTCCAAAAGTTACTGGCGTCGTCCATGGCCAAAGAACTTTTCGTAATGGAAATATCCTCAAGGTCTGTCAATTTGTTTTGAAACAGTTTTTAAATTGGAAAAAAAACAAATCCTAATCTAGAATCGAGATTGGGGCAATAATCATCTCCAAAATTCAATGGCATCTTACATGAACTAAGATCTAAATATGGTGAAAATGTCGTTAAAATCCGTTTTGTCGTTTTGACTTAATCTTGTCCAGAGACATACAGAAAAACTGGTAAATTTATAAACCGACTCGAAAACACATCGTCCCTAGCGGTGGTAATGAAGTGGTCAGATTGGCCCAGTGGTTAGAGTAAAAATCTTTGAGGAAGGTTCCTTACTATGATTACCAAAGTCCTCTCAGCTGAAATTGATACCAATCCTAAACTGGTATGTCCAACTATGGGTTAAATAGTAAATTGAGTAATGATGAATACAAATGCAGATATTATCCCTGAAGACGTAAATGGAACTCTTTCAAATGGAATGGCTTTGTCTGGCAGTAAGGTATACAACTCAACGATATACCAACCATAAATCTTACAATCTGAAGAGAACTAAATAAGAGGTGAGATCTGACTTGAGTAAGCTTAGAAAATGACAGACAACATACTGAGAACGGGCAAGGCTCGGGAGGAATTGAATGCAAATTACATAGTGCATGAGAAGGGACGCCAAAAGACAAGGGAAGAAATAATACAAAGTAATAACAAGGACAGATTCACCACTATAATAAAGACAACGTTTAACTCTGGAAATATGATAAAGGCTATAAACACCTGGCCAGTGCTAGCTATCAGGTATAGTACTGGAATAGTAGAGTAGAAGATGGACAAGTTATGCAACATAGATGGAAAAACCAGGAAGGTAATATACTGTACATGCATGCCCAAGCACTGCACCCAAGTGCAAATATTTACAGGCTCTGTATAACTCGATGAGAAGGGGGAAAAGGACTCAAAATGTAGAAGATTGCATCACCATAAAATTAGAGCAATACGAAAGATACAGGAAGATAAATGAAGATGGATGGATAGTGTGCATGGGAAGAAATCCTGATGAAGGGTGATGAAATTTTACATGTATATAAAGAGGAAGAAAGAAAACAGTTCTTGGTGGAGTCTGTAACAGTACCCTTCATGAAATATATTTTTTCTTTACACGATCCTTTATTTTGAATATATAGGGTTCTCCGAAATGGAAGGAATCAGAGGTGTTTTTATCAAAATTTTCTTAAATGATTGATCATATCTATTGCAATATACAAACAATAAACACGTACAAGCGTACGCACACACAATGGTAATATCCAGAGAGAGAGAGAGAGAGAGAGAGAGAGAGAGAGAGAGAGAGAGAGAGAGAGAGAGAGAGAGAGAGAGAGAGAGAGTGAAGGAGAGAGATTCTCTAATAAAACAATTATAATAACCATATTTTCTATATATGGCTATCGAATATCGGCGCTGATTTGTCTTGTTCTCAAAGATCAGCTCACGATAAATCTTTTAATTGAAAGGATTTATATATGCAGTTGATAACTAAGTTAGTGTTGGAGTATTATAGAATTTACCAGTATATATAATTTCTATGATGGAGTATATAACTGACCATGTTGGCTTACAACGAGATTTGAATGTAATTTCTTAGAGCACCTCTAAAAAATGTTCTTAACAGTGCATAATGTTTATTTTAAACATCCTAAAAGTCTTATGATAACCTTTTGATATTGGTGAAGTAAAACTGAGTTCTTACTGCACAACTCTCTAAACATTATTAGAAGTTAGCATATAATTATTCAATTGATTTTTTTTATCTAAGTACGTTTTTTTTTTTTCATGAGAAATCTAAACATTTTATCCAGAAAATGTATTTAATTTTAATTTTAAAATAAGTGTGCATTACCATCAACTGATTCTTTTAATTTTACCATATAACATGAACATTTAACTTCCGCTTCGCTGATGAATGAGGCATACCTAGCAAACTGCTGTTATGAATTTGAAATTAAGTTTGGAACCAATACGCTTTTAAATTTGTTTGGTTAATAGTGAGTTAAATGGTGTAGTGTGTTTGGGTGGAAGTTGCTGATATGAAGTTTATTATGTTGAGCATAAGATATTTCACGATTAAATACTGTATTATTAAATGAAGCACGTGTGAATGATGGTAGGAAAGTACAGTATTATGGCAATTCTGCAGTGACGGTGATTGAGTATCGAAGACCTGGTATCTTCAACTTCTTAGAGTCAACACCCATTAAAGAAACTGCTCAATCTACAGACAGGAAGAAAAGACGTCACTGGAGGAGCAGGTGACTAGAATGGAGAATACCTTGTTCAATTTTATGGATTTATATAAACTTTTAATGTCATGCAGTCACATTTCCCATAAACCACAAGCAACTGAATAGCTCATCATTGACCTCATACTGTTGAAAATACTATATTAATTAAATATACTATTTGTCAATCCATTGTATTGATGTTTAAGTACAGAGCAAAGTAATTTTCTATGAACCCAGGGTGATAAGAAAAAACAAGCATGTATTAGAGTGCGGTGTTTATACAACTGTGTGTAATTGATGAATTTTTCAGCTCACTGGTTTCTACACCAGATCAAGGTAAAGTTAGTGGTAAACACACATAAAAACAGAGGCAGAGTGAGAATGAAGCGATAATATACACTACAAAAAGCAATTTGCTTAGTAGGTATATCACCACAAGTTTCCATGTACCAAGACTTACTTAGAGAGAGTGTAAGAGTTCGTGGAATTGGATTTCTTTTGCTGGTTCATCTCCGTATGACAGCCAAGTTCAAGAAAGCAAATATTTCTCGAACGCTGGAGGACTATCTATGCATGTCTTACTCGGCAATGTTAGAACTGAAAAATTAGGCCATAGAGAATATTTCTTTCATGTTTATTGATAAAACTAATATATTGTCTAACAGACGGGAGGTGTATACGTATATCACTTAATGTAGTAAACCTAGTTCGAGAATTCATAACCCAAATTGCAGTCACTTAGAAGTTTGATCTTGGCTTCAGTCAGAGAGATAAAGGAAGCAATGCAGAGGATAAGTATTAACACAAAGAACAAGGCTCTTGTCCATGGGAGTTAAGTTGCAACATATTATTATTATTATTATTATTATTATTATTATTATTATTATTATTATTATTATTATTATTATTATTATTATTATTATTATTATTATTATTATTGTTATAGGGTAAGCTATAGACGAAGTTGGAAATGCAAGATGCTATAAGCCGAAGGGTTCGAACAGGGAAAAATAACCCAGTGAAGAAAGGAAATAAGGAAATAAATAGACGATATAGGAAGAATGATAATTTTAGATAAAATATCTTCAAAGCATTGAAAATAATAAAACAGATATTTCATATAAAAGAAATGTATAAAGAATTGTGTCAACCTGTTCAACATAAAAACATTATCTGCAAGTTCAAACTTTTGTATTTCTGATGATTCAACTACACGATTAGGAAGGTCATTCCCTAGCCTGGTCACAGCGTGAATAAAACTTCTAGAGCACTATTTAGTATTGAGCCTCATGATGGGGAAAGCCTGACAATTAGAATCAACTACACGCCGAGTATTACGAACAGGATTGAAATGTCGGTGAAGATCTGAATGTAATAAATGGTAAGAATTATAAAAAATCTTATACAACATGCATGATGAACTGAAAAATGACGGTGCTAGAGATTAATATCAAGATCTGGAATAAGGAATTTTATAGACTATAAATTTCTGTCCAACAAATTAAGATGAGAAACAGCAGCTGAAGACCAGACAGAAGAACAATATTCGAAATCAGATAGAATACAAAAATTCAAACACTTTTTCAGAATAGATTGATCACCAAAAAACCAAAAACACTTTCTCAATAAGGACTTTTCTTTCTTTTGTAGTTATTTTAAAAAGACAGAGACCTAATGTGTTTCTCAAAAGTAAATTAGCTGTCGCAAACCACACCTAAAATTTCAAGAGTAACCCAACGACGAAGAAACTTTATCGATGATGAGTTCCGGATGTTAAGTAGCCACTCTACTTGACATATTTACAATCATACGTTATATTCTGTTAAGATTCAACTTCATACCCCATAATTTGCCACGTGCACTATTTTTTGCTAGATCTCTTTTAAGAGATTTAGCAACCTCAGATATATATTCAGGAGATGGTATTGATGCGAAGAGAGTAACATCATCTGCATGTGCAACAAGCTTTTTTTCTAGGCCAAACCACATATCATGTGTATATAGTATGAAAATTAGTTGGGCAAGAGCACTACCCTGACGAACACCAGATACTCACTATGGTGTCCATCAACAAAAACTCTTCTCGATCTACTACTATTAAGAATTCAATAATGATGCTAAGACACGATCCACCTACTCCAACTTGTTTGAGTTAGAAAATAAGGGCCTCATGATTAACATGGTCAAAGGCAGCTGTAAAATCTCGGCCAATCATACAAACTTCCTGACCGCATTCAATAGATTTCTATATAGCATTGGAGATTGTAAGAAGGGCTTCATATGCTCCATGGCCTTTACGAAAACCAAATTGCAACTAGGTAACAAATGACTTAACTTCATCTAACCTAAAAAGACGATTTGCTTAAAGACGTTAAAATTTTTTAGATAATATGGGAGTTATGGATATTGGACGGTTATCAGTTGGACTTGAGCTACCACAAACACGTTTACATAGTGGGGTAGCTCCAACAATTATCCAACAAGTGTTAAAAGCTCCTCTTCTTGGTAACTTGCGCAGAATAGCAGATAACTTTGGAGCTGAGAAATCTGTAGTCTTTATAAAAAAAGGAAGAATACTATTTTGGTCTGCACCTCCATCAGCCTCAAGGTACAATAACAGAGCTCTAATTTCACGATATCGAAAAGCTAAACTAGATACTTTAACCTCAGGAAAACAGGAACGGGGAAGTTCGAGTTTTACATTACTCTGCATACTGTCAAAAACATCTGCCAAAAGGATTTCCATTTACTCAGGATAATGAGTGACAGAGCCTTCTGGTTTAATTAAAGGATAAGCGGTAGCATCTACACCAAAGAATGCAGATTTAAGGGTAGTTCGCCACTTATGCTCCTGGGTTGAACCTAAAAGAGTTGTTTCCTTTATGGTTAAATTGTATTCCTTTTCAGTTGAAACATAGACTCTCTGGGCAAAAGCTTTATGCTGACTATAGTTAATCCAAGTCAAGTCTGAGTTGTTACCCTTGCAAAGATGATAGGCCTCCTGCTTCTCCAGATAACACGGTCTATAATCATCATTGCCCTATGGCTTTTCCTTCATTCAGTACCTCAGCACACGAGTAGGGATACGCCTATCATTTATGCTGACCAGATTTTCATTCAAAGGGACAACAGGATTAACGCTACTATGCAATTGTGATCAATTCAAGCCAAGAAGATAATGCAAAATCCCATTCCAGTCTTCCTGAGATTTCAGGGACAATCTGCTCAGTCTTCCACACTAATGAAATCAGGGCATGATTAGGCTTCCCACCTCGAGAACCAACCTTACATGTGATAACACCAGGGAAGTTAGTATATAGGAGGTCCAAGCAGTTACCGTTACCAGACCTGTGAGTAACTTCAATTATGATTTGCTCACAGCTTGATTCAGAGGCTAAGTCTAAAGATCTTAAGCCCTGGCAATCGGTAGGAAAAACAGAATTTAACCACTCTCTATGGTTAACATTGATACCACCAACCAAAACAAAAGAGGTCTTTATATCTTCCTTTATCATAGGTATAATGGTAAGAAGAAAATCGAAGTTAGAATCATCCATGGTTCGATTTGGGTAGATCGCACACAAATAGAAGTTGTTGTGCCTGCCACAAACTTTTATTACCTGAATCTCATGACACACACATTCATGGCAGGACTTATGAGTAGCCTGGTATTCAGTCCTAATATACACCGTCATTCCCCTGGCCCTAGAAATGGCATTGCAAATCAATATTATTAGCATCTTAAAACCAGATATAAGGAGCTCAGATGAGTGCCTCATATTTGAAACATAGTTTTTGGGGCACAAAAGAATATCATACTGTCTAGACACAACAGTTAGGTCTCAAATATTTGTATGATGACCACGAATATTGCAATACAGTAGACGGCATTAACGAAATCTAGGACGCACTAGTCGCAGATTTTTCTCAATGTCTCAAGATAGCAAAAGAATTAATGGTGATTAAAAAGATACAGCAAAATTAATAACTAAATCAAGAAAAATGATAACAAAGTCAAATCTGTTTCAAGGGAATATAAATAAATTGATTGATCAAGCCCATAGATTATAGAAAAAATAATCTTGATAAACCACCAGGCATCCGTGGCTTTTTTATCAAGCCTGTCCAACACACGATTCCAAAAAAACTACAGGAAGTAAAAAATGAAATAGAAATAATAGATAATAGTGTGCCCGAGTGTACCCTCAAGAAAGAGAATTACAACAAAGGACAGAGGGAGACCATGGTACAGATTCTATGGCACTATCCAGTACTAGAGAACAATGGCTTGATTTTGGAGTGTCCCTCTCCTAGAACATTTGCTTACCATAGCTGAAGTAATCTATCTACCCTTACCAAGCGGAAAGTAGCCACTGAAAAGTTACAGTACAGTAATTATTACCTTAAGCGAAGAAGAAGTGTAAGGTAATTTCAATTTTGTCAGGTGTATGATGTATGAGGAGACTGTGTAAAGAATAGGCCAGACTATTCGTTGTATTTGTATACAAAGATGAAATGAGCATTAACCAGTCAGGGGAATCCAATTTATTATTGTCTAACAAGACAAAGGATCCAATAACTCTCTAACGGTAGAATATCATCGGGTAGCTGGTGCCCTAGCCAACCTACTACCTAAAAAACGGTTATATGGAAATTCTATTGCTATTAAGGTACAATAATCAAGGAAATGGGATCAGCATACTCTAAGATATTCAGATACCAGATTGCCCAAAGAATAAAATGTTAAACAATGAAGAGTTAAATTTGTTGCAAAAGTTCTTAGGATAAAAATCTACTTGAGATGCCACAAAAAAAGAGAAAAAAAAATAGACTTACCAACACTTTCTAAACAATATTTTGACATATGTATGGAAACCATTAAATTACACTTCATTTTCTTTTCTTGGTTTTTGGTGGGGGAGGGTGGTTAACAGAGTTTTTCTGCTAAAAAATATTGTAATACTGCACAAGTATACCTCAGGGTTATTTTCTATACACTCAGGTTACTATAAAATAGAAATCTAATAAATTTTGGATTACTGTCTTAAAAGACCACTTTTGGATATATACATTGTTAAACTCTAAGACCTAGAGAGTAAGAGAGCTGAAATAGAATCCCAAAATTCTAGAAAAAAAAACAGAGCTTGGTGGTATATCGCCCACTGAAACATGCAGTCCCTTTAATTAGAATATAACAAAAACAAATTTAATGTCTCAGAACTCACTCACACGTAGTCCAAGAGTTGGTAGAATAATTTTTCTTTCTTATGGTACTTCTCACTTGACATCCTTAGCGTAGGGACGTCAACATTAATAAAAAATTCGATGGGTCGCTATATGTGCAAAAGTCAGCAAATCAGACCTGAAAAGTTAAGGATCCTGAAATACACTTATGGCAACATTATTGATTCAGTTAAATTTATTAAGTACGTGACAGAGGAGGGTATAGACTACAGTAGTTATTGTAAAAGGAGAAGAAATTTGAATATCTTATCAAATAAATTATGCTTTATAAAACATCTCATACTTTTCATTTAAAAGGATTCCAAAATAATTATTCATAGTTTAAGCATTCTTAAATTTCAAATCAACCACATCATGTTTCTATAAAAACCACATATATTTAGAAAAGGTTATTTACCTCAAGTGGGTGTTTACAGCCAATTCAAATCATAAAAAGAAATTTATAATATCACATTGGACTAATCTCACTAATTATAGAAAACCATTAGGAAAGAGATATGAATTTAGCGATGCCTGTGGTATTTTGATTAGAGTCTGTAGCAGAGGCAATGAAGCAACTAACTCCTCTGTTGAAGCATAAGCAAAATGTGAAGCAATTCAGTGGCTAAAGAGGACATCATCCTTGTCTGTCCCCTCATAATATGAAGAATTATATGAAGATTCTTTTCAGATATTCTGAATATGAGGGAAAGAACAAAGAGATGAGAAGGCATCAGTAGTAAAACTGAACTTCACAGGCAGCCTCATTAATAGTAAAGCTGGATTATTCATTCTGGCAGTGAATATTTGGGGAATACAGGTTTATCCTGAGAAGTAAAATACTATTTGAAAGAAGTCCCTCTCATTACTAATATATTCAAATAACTCACCATAGCAAAAACAGATGTCTCATTAAGATTCTATGAACATTTTAATCAACAGATCCATGTTTAAATCTTTCCCTCACTTCCAGGTTTTCCTCTCCTTTCATAGAGATCATAAAAGTCCTTTTTACCATTTCCGGGAAAATTAAGACAAAACTTTTCCGAGCTAAAAGGGCACTGCTGCAAGTCAATGCAAATCTGCCTCGCTAAAAGAAATGGACTATAGGGCATTGTCCCTGACCCTAGCCTCTGCCATTCATGAAATTGATATTCATAACTTAGCAGAAAACAAACATCACAGTCTCACGCAGAAGTTATGAAAAAAAAGTAAAATAAAATTTTAAAAAAACATATATTGGATGCAATATACAAATAGAAAGGGCCAAGTCAATGTATCTTACATTAGTCTTGATTCACACAAATTCTAAACTAAAGCCCATACTTTGGCCTTTCCAAATAATAATAATAATAATAATAATAATAAGAATAATAATAATAATAATAATAATAATAATAATAATAATAATAATAATAATAATAATAATAATAATAATAATAAGATGGATGCTGGGTACCAACTCAAGGAAAGAGGCAGCAGAATTAACCATCTGATGTTCATGAACGACATCAAGCTGTATTTTAAGAGCATCAAGGAAATAGATACCTTAGTCCAGACTGTAAGGATTGTAGCCGGGGACATCAAGATGGAGTTTGGAATAGAAAAATGTGCGTTAGTCAACATACCAAAGGGCAAAGTAACAAGGACTTAAAGGATGAAGCTACCAGATGAGGGCCAATATCAAACACACCAATGAGACGGGATACAAATAACTTGAAATTATGGAGGGAAGGGATATAAAATATCAAGCGATAAAGGAAGCGATCAGGAAAGAATATCGGCAGATACTGAAAGTGATACTCAAGTCAAAACTCAACGACAGAAGTATGATAAAATCCATAAACACAAGGGCAATACCAGTAATCTGATACAGCGCAGGAGTAGTCGAATGCGTGGAGGCAGAAATCCGCAGCATAGACCAGAAAATTAGGAAAAATAAGAAAATACATAAAGCACTACACCCAAAAGCAAATATGGATATACTATACATAACACGAAAGGAAGGATGGAGAGGACTATTAAGTATAGAGAACTGGGTTAACATCGAGAACAGAGCACTGGGGCA
>NC_090767.1:1300347-1310347 GCF_036898095.1 Palaemon carinicauda | reverse complement strand
AGAGAGAGAGAGAGAGAGAGAGAGAGAGAGAGAGAGAGAGATTCAAATACATCTGTTTAAATCGTTATCATTTAATAAATTTTATTTTCTAAAGTACAGAAAAAAAATATTTAAAAAAATGCAATTATCCTATCACACTAATATATATATATATATATATATATATATATATATATATATATATATATATATATATGTATATATATATATATATATATATATATATATATATATATATATATATATATATATATATATATATATAAATTTATATATATATATATATATATATATATATATATATATATATATATATATATATATATATATCCAACGAACTTTACCGAGGTTTTTGGTTAAATTATCTTAATTGGTAAAGTAATATTTTGAGTGTCACCTAAAGTCACTTTAATTTAATTTTCTTTTCATCACCATCTAGTGGTTGATGTACTAGTCTCTAAGATTGGTACGTCACCCATGGAGTGTTTTGTTTTGTTTTCCATGTTGACTGTTGGGGAGTGTGGGGCGAAGTGACGAGGGACCTTTTATTGGAGGTAAATGGGAGTGAGGAAATAAGCTGCCATCTTCAAACTTGAAGATCTCACCGTGAGTTGGCTCTTCAACCCCTGCAGACTACTAGTTGGAGTGATCCAGTGTCTCCAGTGAAGGAGGCAGTGGAGGATTTGATCACCCCCTTTTGGAGGAGCAGCTCAGCAGCAGTTGAATGCCATCACTTTCTCCTGTGCATGGTGAGGGTTTGCCGTAATTGTGTGTTATCAGCGGGGAGAAGGACTCTCCACGGACCAGAATCCATCACTACTGTACGCGTTAAAGCTGAGACCTATCTTCATTCTGGTAAGGGTTTTGATTTTGGTTTGCCTCCATTTCATCTCTGAAGGAGTAGAGGGCGGCGCCTTTAGTGATTTTTCACCGCTGTTTGTGTCGCGCTACGCAGTTAGCGTAAAGAAGGTCTCGTCCATGATTGATCCTTGGACTTTATTCGTCTTTTTTGTGAAAGCCTACATCAGGAGTTTCTATTTTTGCGTAAATGTAGGTTAACTACTTGTGATTTATGTGTATTGTGGGGATGGGAAGTTTTACCTAGATTTGTATAAAGAGGGGTAGAGTTAAGGTTTCGAGACTTTCTTGCTCTTTTCTATCTCTGTCAATGTAATTGTGTAAATTGTCGGGTGAATGGTAGTTTGCGAGGTTATTCTTTCCTTTTACTGTTGTCTTGCCTTTCTGTGTCGTTGTTGATGAATGGGTCCTATATGTGTTTGTTGTAATGTGCTTGTGGTTTGATATCTTCCCATTTAAAGTGATTTTCTGTGTTATTTTGTTTGTAAATAAATATTCAATATGACTCTTGCAGTGTTTTATGATTACCCACTCATTTAATATCACTGTTACATATTATTGCTAGCTCTGGCTGTGAAGAAAACTTAAAGAGCTTGGCTCCCATTGGGTCCGTGCGTAACAATATATACATATATATATGTATGTATGTATGTATGTATGTATGTATGTATGTATGTATGTATATCACAAGTTTTTGAAACATACTCATTCAGTCTGATTCTTCTTCAATTATACAAAAAATGGCTTATTGAACGTATTTGCTGCATAGACTATTCAGAAGTATTTTAAATCTTCCATACAACTGTGTTTCAAATATTGCTCGTATGACTGACTGGTCTAAAGCATCTGAATCTTATCTAAATTTGTTGGACAAGAATTTCGGTCAATAAAGTTTTTTATTCCTGATATAAACATTAATCTGTGGTACCTTCGTTCAACTATTTCTTCAAACATTTTGTATAATACATTTCATAATATGACCAAACTTTGCACTCAGATCTTCTCAGACAGTACCATAATGGTAAAAATACTAGGTATGCAATTTATTCTAATAATCATGCCTTCTCCATCATAAGGTTTAGTACTAGACAGATACTATAAGTTTTATTCCAGCTATGACCAAATAGTGAAATGATTTTCCTATTCAGCCGTTGAATCGGGGGAACTTTAGAAGGTCAATCATGCAAGAAGAATTTTCTATGTTAAAAAGGCTGACTGAAGTCTCTTTATAGTTCTATATGAAAGATCGCTTTTAATATGGTTACTCAATAAGAGCAATCAGAAATTTCAGACCTCTTTTAACTAAAGGTTAAATATATTGCCTCCCTTTTCTCACAATTTGACTGTACAGTAGATTGCGAAAAGTGTAATGATTATTTTGGATGAATAATATCTATCCTTTATTGATAGTTGGTGAAAAACTTTTTGATGTGGAAATATCGTCAAGATCTGTGTTTGCTTTGAAGCAGTTTTTGAATTGGGAAAAAAAGCAAATCCTGATCTAGATTCAGGATCGATGTATTAATCATCTCCAAAATTTAATGGCGTCTTCCATGAACTAAGATCTATATATATGTGGTGAAAATGCCGTCAAAATCCGTTTTGTCTTCTTGACGTAATCCTATCCAGAGAGACACAGCAAAATAAGTAAATAAATAAACCGACTCAAGTGCATATCGTCCTTGGTGGGGGTAATGAAGTGGTCGGAGTGGCTCAGTGGTTAGAGTAAAAGTTCTAAATTGGTATGACTAACTATGGGTTAAATAGCAAACTGAGTAATGATGATTACAAATACAGAAATTAGCTCTAAAGACGTAAATGGAATTCATTCAAATGAAAGGGCTTTGTCTGGCAGTAAGGTATACAACTCAAATTACATTAAGAAGAAAACCAAATAAGTGTTGAGAGCTGATTTGAGTAAGCTTCAAACAAGGCAGAAAACACGCTGAGAAGGGGCAACGTATGGAAGGAACTGAATGCAATTACATAGTGCAAGAGAAGGGCCTCAGCAACATAATGGAAGACATAATACAAAGATTAGAGGCTAAGGCACAGAAGATCCTTAGATATGCGAACAAAACACATAGAGTATCAGCACAACAAACTCTTGAAAACAAATTAGAAACACATATAGAGCCAACTAAAAGGCAAAAATAACCACCAAGAAAACAGCCAGGAAGCAAAAACTTTCAAACAGCTCTGGGAAGTTATTTGGAAAAATCCATCAGCCTAAAATAAGAGAATAAAATGATTAAATGACAATAAAAGCAATGAATATGGAAGAGTTAAACAAAGGTTTTCTGATATCACATCAGAGACTATAGAGAGCCAGCTGAAGAAAATTCCAAACTGGAAAGCCCAAGTCTCCTATGAAGCTCTTAGATACGACTTAAACACTTTAAGGCCTTATATAAAAGAATGACAAATGAACTCCAGCAATGTAATCGAAACCAACAAGCATCAAAATGGGTGGCCACGGGAAGGATTTGGGTAATTTGAAAAGACAAAACATAAAGGTAACGTAACATGCCACCATAGACCAATCAATCCCCTGCCAACCAATAGTGTAGAAGTTGCTATGAGACATCAACAGCGAAAGTCTCTTCATCGACCAAGAGAAAACCTTCATCATTTCGAGCCAGCAAAAAGAATGCAGAAGGAAATGCAGAGGCATAAAATGGTATTGAAAAATAGCAAGAGATGAAAAGCAACCTGATTACTGTAGGGATAGACTACAAGAGAGCCTTGGACATAACACGACACTCATGGCTGATAGAATGCTTAAAGGTATATTGTGCAGAAGATAACACCCTCAACTTCCTCAGGAATATATAAGCATGCCCCTAGCACTGCACACAAGAACAAATATTGACCGGCTGCGTATACCTCAACAGGAAGGAGGAAAAAGACTCACAGTGTGGAAGAATAGTCATCATCAAAATTAGAGCTATAGGAAAGGTAATACAAGACAAATGAAGCTGAATGGATAAAGAGTGCATGGGGAGATAATCAATTGAAGGAGCATTAAAACTCACATGAATATTAGGTGAGAGTAAAAAAGACACAAAAACAAATGGAAAGAACAATTCCTGAGGCCAATTGAAGAATTGGATAGTAAAACATCATGGCAGTGGATATAGAGATAAGAACTTGAGCAGAAAATGGAAAGGATGGTAATGGTAGCAAATTATCATATCTACAGAACAAGACCTGTTCAATGAGCAGCAGACGGAATTGTATGGTAAAAGAAGAAACCATCATCCAAATGAACAGTGAATGTTCAGCACTTGCTCTGGATTAATATAACAAATAACATGATAGTGTTGCTAAAGCTCTAAGTTAGTGTCTCTGTAATGAATGATAATATTTTGGGATGGCTGTATAGGAGCTAATATCATCCTGGTTGACAAGACAACGAAAAAGGCATAACTGAAATATGCAAATACACACACAAACATACACACACACACACACACACACACACACACACACACACACACATATATATATATATATATATATATATATATATATATATATGTGTGTGTGTATGTGTATATATATATATATATATATATATATATATATATATATATATATATATATATATATATATATATATATATATATATATAACTGATTTTGAGCAAAGCGAATAATCTATTTTTGGGTGACATGGCCATGTCGTCCTGATTGAAGTTCCTTAAAGTAGCTTCCTAAGGGATATATGTACTACAGTGATATTCCCAGAGAATTTTACCTTTAGGTATCCAGAATTCTAACTCCTGAAGCGAATATCTTTAAATTTTCTCTCAAGGATATCGCATAATATCAGAGGACGTATTCTTGACACGCCACTTAGCAATCTGCACCCCTAATAGCGTTTTCACTTCTAGAAGGTATGGTAAAATAAAAGGGAGCCGTATCAAGGCTACCCCCGTTCTCGTATTACCATTGAGAATGACAACAGCGCCATTTCCACGATGGCGGACATTCCTTGTAGCATTGAGCACGGTGTTACAGATACAGTACCACGGGAGGGATACTGTGAAGATCTTTTCTTTTTAGAAGAGATGGGTGGGTCCATCAGGACGACATGGCTATCTCACCCAAAAATAAATTTTTTGCTTCACTCAAAATCCGTTTTTTGGGCTCAAGCCATGTCGTCCTGATGGAAGCATAACAGAGCATTAATGTATCTGTGGATTTTCATCAGTGACTTAACCTTATAGCAACCTTTTCTATGGTTATGGGGACAAATTGAGACAAGTGACGTCACCGTTATTCGTCATCATCACTAATCATAAACAATGTTAGTGCCTCCTGCCTCCCACAGGGAAGAGTCATTCTAGACAGTAGAAAAGGGATCTCGAGGTCAACATATATTGTATGACCAAACATACGTATACACTGAATATACAAATAGTCTCATAGTTGTATATTTTGCTGAATTAACATCAGTGTCTCTTATATCTATAATTTGTTGCATACAAATATATGAGGAATACTTACTTTGGCAAGTCGAAGAACTCTTGCATGTATACATACAATTGTCTGGCGAAAGCGGACGCACTACATTCAAATAGACATTTATTACTAATAAATGACTAAAAGAGATGGTTAGTAAAACGAATGTAGTATGACAATGGGATTATACCTGTAACGAGTACAGAGACTAAATTTCTTTCTTGAAGTAAGAAGTGATGAGTGCCACTCTCAGACTGAAGAAAATTTATAAAACAATTTCTCTTCATAATTCCTGTACTGGTTACTTCTATCTGCACTGTGTACTACGTGCACGGGCACTAGTGCTATCTGTATAATTCCACACTTGGGATTTTGAACAGAGCTAGTGTCACCATGGTAACACTTAATCAAAAGAGGTCACACCTAAGAAGGATGACCGCTTCTCCCTTTAATTGAGTCCCAATCAATTATCTGTTCATCGTAGAATTAGACAGCAGGTTAAATATTCTACCTGACGTCATCACATACTGCTTCAGATCATTGACTTGCTTAGCGTAGTGTTTGTAGAACACTCTGGATGATTCTCATCCAGTACATGTGCGAGGACATGTGAGGTCCGAAACTATTAACTGTTTACCACAGTAATTAGGGGGCAGGTTTTAATACACTACCTGCCACAACTACGAAGCGTTTCAGTTCATGCACTTGTTTTGCAGAGTGTTTGTAGAACACTCTGGATGATTTCCATCCAATGTATGAACGAAGACGCTCAAAGTCCATAAACTGAAAGAAGTTCAGTGATGAAATAATCTTTCTCGGATTATGACCTGCGGGAGTACTGTCCAGATCCGCTCTACGATTAAAGTAGGTGAGCTTCGCCCTTAGTTGTTTCTGGGATAAATTTGATCCAGAAGTTTCTCCTTTAAAGAGCTGCCCTCCCTTGAAGTCTGAAGTTCTATGAAGATAGACCTTTAGACACTCTACAGGACATAGAGAGACATCTTCCTTCAGAGGGCAGATTCTCCAGGGACCCCACCTCTTAGTGGGTAGCTCGTTTCTAGCGAGAAAGGATGGATCAGGAAAGAGATTCAGTTCTCCCACTTCCGTGAACTGAATGTGACCCACATCTCTGGATAAGGCCACTATTTCACTAACTCTAGCCCCAGAGGCTATAGCAAACAGGTAAATAATCTTTTGGGTTAGATCCTTAAGAGAACAATCTTCATTGTTCACAGATGAGGCATAATGTAGGACCTTGTCCAAAGACCAAGAGATGAGCTTTGGTGGTACTGCAGGCCTAAGCCTACCACATGCCTCGGAATCTTAGTAAAGATTTAATTCGCCAGATCCACTTGAAAGGCATATAGGAGAGGCCTAGTCAAGGCTGACTTGCACGTATTTATCGTATTGGCCACCGGACCTTGGCTATCAAGGTGGACAAAGAAGGACAGACAGAAGTTCATTGAAATTTCTTTCGGTCCTTTTGCTTTCGCAAACGCAACCCACTTTTTCCAGGAAGACTCATATTGTCTTCTAGTTGACTTAGCCTTGTATTCTTCTAAGAATTCTATATTGCCTTCTGAGATCCCAAATCTTTTTCTAACCGCTAGAGTAAGAAAATCATGAAATGAAGGGTTTGGGTTCTCTGTGATAAAACGAAGGCAGTTGATTTCTGAACCTTCGAAAATATACCTAGGATTAGAGCTAGGACCAGCCTCATCTAGTCTATCAGCCCCACTAGAAGATCCTCGTATGGGGCTACATATCGAGGTAGTTTCTTGAAGACGCTCGTGACGAAGAGGTCGAATTGCAGTTCCAGGACTTGGTCCCATCTGGGAGGGAATAGGTCTGCGTCCATGGACAATTCCAACTCTATAGGCTTGGACCAAAATAGTGCAACCACTGTCTACTTGTGGATCAGTTGTAAATGAACTGCAGGCAGGTGCCATCCCTTTAAGAAAGGGATGGGTAACTTCACCTAGACTGTATGAGACGTTCAATTGTGACGTCTTATTATCGCTTCGGTGTCCCAGATCAGTTGTAGGAAGTCTGATCTGTGTGGAGGGGGCTTCCCCACTCATGATAGGACCAGCAGAGTCTTGGGACTTTCGTGCTATAATTTTTGTTAGAGGAGCGATTAAAGAGGGACAGATATCAGTCTTTTTTTTATCTCTTCAAGCATTTGATGTGTATTTTCTCCAGGCTCTTAACGCATCTTTTCGCTGTGCACTTTGCACTAGGTCTGTCACTACTGCGAACTGGGGAAAGTCTAGCGCTTGTCCCTGTTGGCGTCTTGGAAATCTGACTGATTACCTGAGTCTCTTGACAGACCTCGCGTGATCCTTTTAAATTCCCAAGCGAAAGGAGAGTTGATGTGACTGAGGGCTTCAATGGTTTTTCAGCCATTGAAACCCTTGAGCTGGAGAAAGTCGAAACTTCTAGAAGCTTATCTTGCATCTGTGATGTCCTGGGAACTGTGTCATTTCCTTGAATGCACATTAGCCAGCCACTTCGAGTGCTGCCCACGCCAGCCTCTCATTCAGGTATATAAATGCCTGAACAATTTCTAGGCTTGACTTTGACGTGACTAAGTTTGCCAATCCTATGAAGATACTTAAGACTGTGAGTCCGACACGTATCTTTCCTAGGATGAATGTTACTATCTGTAACTTGAATTCTAGATAGGAGGAAGAGGGGTGGCTGACTGGAAGGTTCCGCAGGACACCTTTCAGGTCTGACAAGTGTACAAACACCCCTATTTGGGACACGGTCCATATGTTCGGAAGGATTAACATTCATAACTTGCTGTTTTCTATGAACTTGTTGAGTGGCGATAAGTTCAGAATGACTCAGAGATTTCTTGAGTCCTTCTCGTAAACACAAAACAGCCTTCCCTGGAACTCGATGGGCTATAGTTTCCTTACCACCTGTATGCTCTATAGCTCTCAGGTATACTACTCCAGGAGGATTTTGAATTGTAGGAGAAAGTAAGGAAAAGATGGTGGGGACATTTTTATTTCCCATCAAGAGCTCATCTTGAATAGGCTTTGGGCCGAAGGATCGAAGGTCCTGCAATCCTGAAGGAATGTTCCTCCTAGCACAGGCGTCTTCATGCTTCGAATAGTCAGTAGGTTTAGACTTTTGACCATCTGCCTGTGGCATCGTGGTCACTGGAATAGAGGGATGTTGTTGAGCAGCCGGGATATTTCCAGCATTTTCGATCTTCTTTTTAGGTTGGGACCCACAACCATGGAAGATTTTCTCTTTGAAAGGATGCCCCATTTTCGGAGAAGTCTTATGTTCTCCATGGTGACGTTCTTAATTACCTTCTTAATTACCTCGTGTGAGAAGAGGTCTTTACCCCAGATGTTTGAGGATATTTGTGTTTCACTGTTGCAGCAGCGAACACAAACTCTCTACATACTCTCCTAGCCTTCATAAAGGCGTAAAGGTCCTTCAGTAAGGTAGCCATATGGATTTTGGCTATGACCATGAGCATATCTGGGGTATTTGCGTAGGCTGAACAAAACTCTATGTTGTTTTGTAGAGAAAGGGAAGTCGCAAGTCTCTCCTTTGTCTCTTGTTCATTATGCAGGAGCAACTCAGATAATTTAGGGAGACATGCATTAAATTGTCGACTTGCAACATCCGGGTCTAACTTTCCTACTGAAAAAGTCAAATGGACTTCCTTTCAATCATTTTCTTGTCCGGGAAAAGCTGGTGACAGAGGCTTGCACTCTTCAAGTGTGGGACATGGCTTACCTGCCTCTACCGCTTTGGCAACTAATATAAATGCCTTCCCGGTAAAGGGAAATGAGAGTGAAGAAGAACCAAGAAAGGAAGGGTGTCTGTTCTTCAGTGAGAATACTTTCGACTCTGAATAACCCGCCTTTTTCAGACTACCTGAGAGGATAGTCTGTGCCTTATCATGGTCGAGAATCATGACCTCCTTTGGTCCCGTTCCTTTCCTTGACTTTGGTTTGTACTTCAGTTGAACCCAAAAATTAGGGAAAGTATCAAAGCTTGGCCAAAATTTAATTTTGTCCAAAGGAACAGCACCCATTTTCTCTGAGAGGTAGAGATTGCCTTGGGGCACTTCTTGCCCTCAATCCCAAAGGTTTTCTGGCCATCAGGGGATGTAGTTGGCTCCTGAGGCACTATTATTTCCTTACTTGCTTTCGGAAATAGTAACTTACGCACGTTATCATTAGGTAGGAAGGGTATGGGGAGATTTTTTGGAAGCCTCTCACCCAGTCGTGTAATTTGTATTGAGCTGTATCCCTAGTCTCCGTAGACTTGGGATTTTCAAAACCTTCAGATATTAATGTCCGACATATATCGCAAACCTGTGAGTTCCAATAATGTAGGGATCTGGAAATAATATTGCAGGGGGCATGAAATCTGCAAGTATTATGACCGTAAAAATACTTACTCTTGGCCTTGCAGAGGACTGCAGCACAAGGTATCTGGTGTTCCTCCTGTAAAGAAAGGAAAACCAAATGAGTATACAAACGATTATCTCCCTGATAGTCAACATGCAAAGGTCATCTACAACAGAATACCTTATGATAGTAAGCAATAAAGGGATAGTAGGAGATACATACTTGTGTACCCCTACGAGCAAATGCTGTTACCTCCCCTCAGTATTAACTATATGGGGGTTCCTCTATTGAGT
>NC_090767.1:1285347-1292847 GCF_036898095.1 Palaemon carinicauda | reverse complement strand
AGAGGTCCCCTTTTTGTTTTTGTTTCTTTGTTGATGTCGGCTACCCCCCAAAATTGGAGGAAGTGCCATGGTATATGTATGTATGTATATATGACTTGTTCTAAAGCTCGCAAAAAGTTCAAGGAAAAAACACATATGAAAGTGAGGGACTAGCCGATGATTAGAATTGAGTATATCGTGTTAAAATATATGGATTTATCAAAACTTTTAATGTCACGCAGTCACATTTCCCATAAACCGCAAGTAACTGAATAACTCATCACTGACCCCATACTGTTGAAACTAATCTATTGATTAAAGTACATAATTTTTTTCATTATCTTGCTTTGATTCACTATTTGCCAATCCAATGTATTGATGTTGAAGTACAGTGCAAAGTAGTTCTATATAAACCCAGCTTACTGAAAAAAAAAAAAAACACATGTATTGTGGGGCACGGAAAAAACACCAGGGTGTAATTGATGATTTGTTTTTAAAACTCACTGGTTTCTATACCAGATCAAGGTAGAGTTAGTGGAGAAAACACCTGGATATAAGGCACAGGGAGACTCAACCGATAATATATATAAAAAAAGCAAGTCACATACTAGGATTATCACCACAAATTTCCATTTACCGAGCCTTACTTAGAGAGAGTGTAAGAGTTCATGGAATCTGATTTCTTTTGTTGGTTCAAGGAAGCAAATATTTCCCAAACGCTGGAGGACCAGCAATGTCAGACCTGAAAAAATTTAGTCATAAAGAATATGTCTTTCATGTTTATTAATAAACTTGATCTATTGTCAAACAGACCAGAGGTATATACGTAATATTTTTATTATAATTCAGAACTTTTTCTTTAAAAGAGATTAGGAGAATTCATTTCATAGTTTAAGAACTAAAATAAAGGGAAATCCATCATATATTCCCTTTTTTTGTAAGTTATGCTTTGAATACATTGTGTTCAAATAAGCTCACATAACTTAAAACCTAAGAGAAAATCTGTGATGGCTGTTCTGAAATATTTATGCAATCTTAGAGCACAGAATTTATATATTTGAATGAGGATAGCTATCTGGAACATGACTGAAAACTGTTTTTTTTTCAAGCTTCTGTATTCGAAATAAAAAAGATTGGTTTCACTAAGATTGAAAATTTATTTAATTTATTTTAAATGTATCTTTTAAGACGTCTAAAAGTAACCTCTGGCCTCAGATATCATGTTTATGAAAGTCTCATTGAAAAGAAGGATGTCATAAAGAAATATGTATAGAAAGACTGTGAGTTCCGATGGCTTATGATGATCCTATCACAGAAAGCGTTTTCCTCACAGGTCCGACGTATCAATCTAATGAAAAGATATATGACTAGTTGAGCTTCAAAATTTACTGTAGAGAATGCAATATATAAGGCCTAAATTGGAGTGAGAATAGATAGGCCTGGGTATACAGTTGAAAGAAAATTACAGTTAGAAAAAAAATTAAGCTCATATGGATTGACAAAACCAATGAACAAAAAAAGGTTTGAAAGATGGTGAGGTCAATCTTTCAGTAGGCTGAAGCTATTGCAACGGATATTTGATATGGAACATAAGGAGTGTGGCTAACTTACCTTGATGATATAACACAGACTACATCCATTATGCCTTATCATATGAATGCACCTGGTCACGATTTTCAACCTCATATAAAGTACCTAAACTGTACAGATTTGTCCAATTCAGTTAAGATCCATCAGAGACTCTTTTATATCTAAAAAGGGAACTCTTCGTGGATTATCTTTAGTTAAATCTTTTAATAGTGATGATCTTCCCACAGGAAGTTTTACTTCTTTTAAAGAATTATCAGCTAAACCAACATTTTACCAGTCACACATGTGTTCTGACAGAACAAATGATTTTAAGAATACATCTATTCTGGATCAAACCAGAGTACTACAACTAAGACGGAGTGAGTTGCTTGTAAGGTTACTTTGCTAAAGTGTTGCTTCAACCTCATAACCTCTCATAGTTTACTGATGATTGCATAATATTTCCATAATCTACAAATGCTTTTAATACAACGGTAATGGCCAATATATCAAATAATGCAGAAAGATGGGACTACTTACATAATTAAGTTGAAGTATACCCTATATGTTGTAGGAAAGTCTCTACTGTCATTGAATGCCCTGGAAGATACAGAAACTTTAGGACTAAATTACAATATAAACATGTACAACCGCACAAAGTGGCTACAACATATAACCGGTAGGACGGAGGTCAAGATGGATAACATTAAAATATCAATGGAGTTTTCTTGTTGGCATTTCAGGTTTATATGTGAAGTTCTCTGTGATGGATGTTGTATAACATACTTCCCAGAAAAAGGATTTTACTCCTGATATGCTATGTTAATCCTAACTAAAGATGGCCAAATAAGATTTGAGGAATTTAAGAATATTTTTTTTTAAATAATATTATGGAATTAGCAAACAATCCTGCTTTTTAGCAGACAATCAATGAAAGCTGACAACCACAGAGCAAAACTAGTTGTCACAGAAGAATGGAGAAATTTCTTTGCTAAAGCCTTAATGTCAGATGGTCACACCAAGTAAACAAATTCACAAAGGTATAGAAAAAATCTAGATTTAAAAGCATTTTTTCCCTTATAACTATACCAGAATGAAATCTAGACAAGGAAAACCAGTGGGGATTGTAATAAGAGGAATCTAACTTGTTTGGTTGGTGATGATTTAAAGCAAGTAAAGAAAAAGAAAACAAGGTATTCTGAGAGAGAGAGAGAGAGAGAGAGAGAGAGAGAGAGAGAGAGAGAGAGAGAGAGAGAGAGAGAGAGGCATTCAATCACTATCCTCCGAGTGCCTGACATTATCAAGTCAACGTCATTTGGTTGTGTATGGCAATAATCCTCTTAAGTCATTTATTGAGTGAAAACAGAAAAATACAATAGTGCTTGATCTACAGCTGAGACAAAAACTACCACAGGGTTACCAACCTTATTTCCAGTGATGATACAGTACCAAGCAAATAGTAACTCCTACTTCTATAGAATGGATTCAATAGCTATTTTATATCTGAAGAGGGGAAGAAACCACTGAATATGAACACAACAAAAACCCCATTAATCTTTCTTAAAGTTGTATGGAATGAATTACAACCAGTCGATTATCATCTAACATATAGAACACACCAATTAAAACAAACCATTATGCTTGCCAACATGTGAACATGGAGAAATTTAAGTCTCTCATAAAAAATATATTCTGTTACCTTTACTTTATCTGAAAAAGCAGGCTAGTAATTTGCTATATTATAATGCTTCTCTGGAGATTATGATTCTTATTAGCAGATGCTGTTTTGCCTCTCTTCAGCCAATCAGACATACCAGCTGGGAATAAGTTTTCATTGGCAGTGCTTCTCAAACATATTTGAATACTCAATAGATCGGTGCAAGTAATAGTTCATGAATATAAAAAGAAAAATAAATTACAATAATATATCACTCAATGTAGTGATCCTAGCTAGAGAATAATAGACCCAAGCTGCAGTCATCAAGATGTTAGAAATGGGCTTCAGTCAGAGAGATATAGGTAGTAGTGCAGAAAAAACAGTATTAACACAAAGAACATCGTTCTATGGTGGTTTTTACAACATATCATAATTTTTATTATTATTATTATTATTATTATTATTATTATTATTATTATTATTATTATTATCTTTCAGTAGTAGTAGTAGTAGTAGTAGTAGTAGTAGTAGTAGTAGTAGTGGTGGTAGTAGTAGTAGTAGTTGTTGTGTTAATATTACAAGCTAAGCTACAACCCAAGTTTGAGAAAGCAAGATGCTATAACCCCAAGGGCCCTAACCGGGAAAAATAGCCCAATGAAGAAGAGTAATAAGGAAATAAAGTAACGATATAAGAAATAATGAACAATTGAAATAGAATCGTTCTGAAACTTTAAAAATATTTAAAAAAAAATATTTCATATAATCACTATAAAAGAACTTATGTCAGGCTGTTCAACATAAAAACGTTAGCAGCTGCAACTTTGAACTTTTTTAGTTCTACTGACTCAGCTACCCAAATTGGGATATCATCCCCTAGCCTGATCACAGCTGAAATAAAACTTCTAGAGTACTGTATAGTATTGAGCTTCATAACTGAGAAGGCCTGACTATGAGAATTAACTGCATGCATATAATTATAAACAAAATGGAAATGTCGCGGGAGGACCAGAATGTAAAAGATTGTCAGAATTATAAAAAATCTTATGCAACATACATAATGAACTAATTTAAAAATGGCGCCAAAGATTATTACTATCTAGATAAAGAATAAGGGATTTAAGTCTCTGTCCAACAAATTAAGACGAGAAGCAGCATCTGAAGACCAAACAGGAGAACAATACTCAAAACAAGGTAGAATGAAAGAATTAAAACACTTCTTCAGAATAGATTGATCACCAAAAATCTTTAAACACTTTTCCAATAAGCGATCTTTTTTTTCCTCTTCTTACGTTTCAAGAAGACATAGACCTAATGTGTTTCTCAAAAGTTGATTTGCTGTCGAGATCCACACCTAAAATTTAAAGAGTCACACAAAGTCAAAGAAACATTATCAATGCTGAGATCCGGATGTTGTGGAGTCACTGTCTTTGACCTCCTTACAATCATACTATGACTTCTGTCAGGATTCAACTACATGCTCCATAATTTGCAACATGCACTAATTTTGGCTAGATGTCTATTAAGGGATTCTGATGCAAAGAGTGTAGCATCTTCCTTATATGCAACAATCTTGTTATCTAGGTCAAACCCCATTTCATGTGTATATAGTATGAAAAGTAATGGGCCAAGAACACTAACATGAGGAACTCCAGATATCACAATCCTATACTCACTATGGTGCCCATCAACAACTCTTTGCGATCTATCTCTTAACAATTCAGTAATGATGCTAAGAAACGACCCACCGGCTCACAACTGTTTGATTTTGAAAACAAGGTCCTCATGATCAACACGGTCAAAGGCAGCACTAATATCAAGGCTAATAATACAAACTTCTTGACCACAATCAAGGAATTTCTGGATTGTAAGAAGGGCATCACATGTTCCATGGCATTTACGAAATCCAAATTGCAAAATAGGAAACAGGTGATTGCCTTCAGCAAACCTTATAAGACACTTTGCTTACAGACGTTAAAAAACTTTAGATACTATGGGGGTTATGAAAACTGGGCGGTAATCAGTTGGAGTTGAGCTACCACTAACTAATTTACATACTGGAATAACATTACCAATTCTCCAACAAGTGCGAAAAGCTTCACTTCTTGCTAACATGCACAAAATAACAAATATCTTTGGAACTAAGAGATCTGCAGTCTTTATATAAAAAAAAGGAAACATATCATTTGGGTCTACACCTCCGTATGCATTAAGGTCCAATAACAGAGCTTTAATTTCACGACATCAAAAAGCTAGACTAGTTACCTTAGCCACAGGAAAACAAGAATGAGGAAGCTCAAGTGTCTCATTACTCTGCTTACTGTCTAACACATCTACCAAAACGGTTGTCTTTTCCTTTAGACAAAGAGTGGCAGAACCATCCAATTTAAATAAAGGAGGAACTGTTGCATCGCCTCTAAACAGTGCAAATTTAAGGTTAGTCCACCATTTATGGTCCTATATCGTACCAGAAAGGGTTCCTTTTATTGTTAAATTTTATTCATTTTTAGTTGAAGCATAAATACTCGGAGCAAAAGCTCTTAGCTGAGTATAGTTATTCCAGGTCAAGTCTTATCTTTTACCCTTAGAAAGATGATGGGCCTTCTGCTTCTCCAAATAAGCACGTCTGCAATCATCATTGAACCATGGTTTTTCCTTAATTCGGTACCTTACCACACGAGAAGGGATACGCCTATCAATTATGTTGACTAGATTCTCATTAAAAGGTGCAACAGGATTAACCCTACTATACAATTGAGATCATTTCAAGCCCAGAAAATCATGCAAGATCCCAATCCAGTCTGCCTGAGATTTCATATAAATCTTACATGACTCTGATACATCAGGAACAGGCTGCTCAGTCTTCACTACTAATGAAATGAAGGCATGAGTAGATGTCCCAACTGGAGAACCCTCCTTAATTGTTATATCGCCAGGACAGTTGGTGTATAGGAGGTCTTAGCAGTTACCGTTACCAGACCTGAGAGTAACTTCAATTATGATTTGCCCACAGCTTGATTCAGAGGCTAAGTCTAAATCTCTTAAGCCATGGTGATCGAAAGGAGAATCAGAATTTAACCACTCCCTATGGTGGTCATTAAAATTACCAACAAATACAAAAAAGGCCTTTCTATCATCATCTTTTATCCTAGCCACATTGGAAAGAAGACAACCGAAGATAGGATCATCAGTATGTGGATGGTAGTAGATCGAACACAAATAGAAGTTATTTTGCCTGCCACAAACTTTTGTTACCTGAATCTCATGACATCCACATTCATAGCAGGACTTATGAGAAGCAGGGTACTCAGTCCTAATATACACCGCAATCCAACTGGTTCTAGGAATGGCATCGCATTTTAACATTATTGGCTTCATAAAACCAGTTATAAGGAGCTCATATGAGTGCCTCGTATTAGAAATAAAGGTTTCTGAGCCCAAAATAGTATCATACTGTCTGGACGCAACAGTAAGGTCTTGAATATTTGCCTGAAGACCACGAATATTGACGAAATCTAGGACGTATTAGTCCCGGATTTGGCTCGATGTCTCCGGACAGAAGAGGAATTAATGGTGATGAAAAAGTATATATCAATCTAAATAACTAAATTAACAAGAATGATAACAAAAACAATCTGCTTCAAGCAAATATTGATAAAGTGATTGATCAAACACATAGACTATAAAAAAAGGAGTTGGAAAAACTGGTCAACTTTGAGGCAAGGCTAAACAACCTCCAAGAAAAGCAACTTAAACGGAAGTGAGGACAGTCAGGACGGTTTTTGAGAAGAAGAAAAAGAATAGGATAAGGAAAAGACCTCTTGATAAACAACCAGGCACCCATGGCCTTTCTATTAAGCCAGCCCAACACACTATTTAAAAAAAAAAGAAAAGATGATTAAGTAAGAAATTGAATAAAAATAAGATAGAATTGTGTGCCTGAGTGTACTCTCAAGCAAGACAACTCTAACCCAAGACAGTGGAAGACCATGGTAGAGAGGCTAGTTTTTTCTACCCTTACCAAGCGGAAAGTAGCCACTGGACAATTACAGTACAGTAATTAGCTCCTTGAGCGAAGAGGAAGTGTTTGGTAATTTCAGTTTTATCAGGTGTATGAAGAGTGACGAAAATATGTAAATAATAATCCAGAATATTCGGTGTATTTGTAGGCAAAGAAAAATGAGCCGTAATTAGAGACAGGGATCCAATATATTACTGTCTGGCAGTCAATGGATCCAATAACTCTCTAGCGGTAGAATCTCAACAGGTTGCTGGTGCACTGGCCAACCTACAATCTA
>NC_090767.1:1170347-1265347 GCF_036898095.1 Palaemon carinicauda | reverse complement strand
AAGTGTCTATATGGGAAGTTGGTGATTGTTCTCCTGACGTACTGCTCTGCGTAGAGGTTATGCCTGACATATACTGCTTGTTGTGGTAGAAGTTATATCTGAAGAGTTTCCTGTCGGATTTGACTGGGTTTCAGCTCCAGGTTTGGCATCCAGCTTTGAGGGAGGAGATGAGCCCTTCAAAATAGCCTGCTCCCTTAAGTAAACGAGCTGTTTTCCTATTGGAGGAATCAGCACCCCGATCATTTTCTCACTAATGTCCAAAATGTCTTGCCCCTCCATTTCATTGTCTAATGAAATATGAATAATGAAATATAAATAATCAGTCTTTTTAAAAAGTTTGGTACAAAAATCCACATTATATGAATTGCTTAAACTGTACATTACTGTTAAAAAAAAATGCACGTAAAATAATTGTTCAGTTCTAAAGAGAGAAAAACGAATGCTTCATAATCTTAATTAAGGTATTGGAGGTACTTGTTGACAAAGAATATAGGATAAGCATATATTACCAGATTTTTCTTGTAAATTCTATGTTTGTGACTGTCTAGTGAAGAATCAGGGAGAACAATAAGCCAAACTGACTGAGGTTCAACTTCATATGCATGAGCAATCTCATTATACTTCTGAGGTAAAAACAATTTTAGACAAAAATGCCACGCATCTCCCAATAATACTATGTGTTTGACTTGTGCAAAACATGGAATTTCATCAATGCAATCTAAAATATAGCAAGCATTTGAATTAATGTTATGAACTATAAGTAATATATTTCAATGCATAATAACAAAAGGGGGGTGAAAGAGGGAATACAGAGTCGGGGTCAAGAGAGTCCTATATGGATGGTAAGGCTTCCCAATACTCCTAATGATCCCTAAGTAATATATTTTAATGGATGATAACAGAAGGGGGGGGGGGTGAAAGAGGGAATACAGAGTCGGGGTCAAGAGAGTCCTATATGGGTGGGAAGGCTCCCCAATACTCCTAATGATCCCTAAGTAATATATTTCAATGGATAATAACAGAAAGGGGTTGAAAGAGGGAATACAGAGTCGGGGTCAAGAGAGTCCTATATGGGTGGGAAGGCTTCCCAATACTCCTAATGATCCCTAAGTAATATATTTCAATGGATAATAACAGAAAGGGGGTGAAAGAGGGAATACATGGTCGGGGTCAAGAGAGTCCTATATGGGTGGGAAGGCTTCCCAATACTCCTAATGATCCCTAAGTAATATATTTTGTTACCAGGGGGCCGACCTTCAAATACCAATTAGGCCTTATTGCTTAATTTAAGGTGGCCGCAAGTAAACTGCCTTACGGCTTTATTTTTACTAGGTTACCGAAGTATACCAAAACATCAGATTGGCAAACAAGAAAATAATCAAGAACAATCGTAAGCAGAAGAGGGTAAAAAGAACCTTGGAGATGTCAATGATAATTCATTATACAATATATATATATATATATATATATATATATATATATATATATATATATATATATATTTTAAACAAACACTCGGCAAAGCTGCTCATGTAAACAAAATAGAAAATTACTTGGAAAACGCTCTATTTTATTTACTCAGTTATATCAATAATAAAGAGAACTTTCAGGACACAGACGGAAAACATACCACACTGAAAACATTTGGAAGAGAGAAGGGTACTAGTAAGAGGTATAGAGGAACAAAAGATTCATATACTATCACTCACTTTCGTCATCTCACAAGAACTTGTCAATATAGAAAAAGTAATATGAAAGTTTAAAGTCTAGTTAAGTACATATATTCCCTACCTACCTAAACACCTTCCGTGACCGAGATATATACACATATATATATATATATATAAAAAAACACACATTATATTAACGAAATTTCGTCCTCCGATGGTACTCATGAAGTAATAATTTTAGAGTCGACTTGATACATAAAATGGCACAAGGAATGCTCTGACAAGCCTTAATAGTACCTTTCACGAGACCTCATAGGGTCCAGAACGCTATCGATCTATTGCCGATGCTTGGAGTTGCTCACCAGCACAAAACCGTCCTCCTAAACCAAGGGATACATAACTCCCAGCACAACACAACCCTCTTCACTAAGGGATAAGCAGTGGCACCAAACCATACCTGTTTTTCCTTGGGCCAAACGCTAGCGAACTATGGTCGTCCAAGTTAGCACCAACTGCTACTGCTGCTGCTAAAGTATTGATCCTGGATTACAGTTATCAGACCGCTGATGAGCACTAGCGTTCCTTAGCACAACATGTGGACTCCTCCTTAATGAAAATTATTTCCCCTCCACCTTGACTCCCATTCCAGTCACGTGGAAGTCCAACCCACCATTAACATAACATGGAAAACAGAAGAGGGGCAGGAAAAACAACTGAACCTAAATACCTTTTTTACCAGCCCACAGATGGCAGGCTGGTGCACACTAAAGAAAAGCCACTTTTAATTTTGAAAAGATGAGAGCAATGTGTTACAATTATTACTCAGAAGCTAGAATTACGTTACAATTTCAATGCATAATACCAGACGGGGGGGGGGGGGGTGAAAGAGGGAATACAGAGTCGGGGTCAAGAAAGTCCTATATGGGCGGGAAGGCTTACCAATACTCCTAATAATCCCTAAATAATATATTTCAATGGATAATAACAGTAAGGGGGTGAAAAGGGAATATAGAGTCGGGGTCAAGAGAGTCCTATATGGGTGGGAAGGCTTCCCTATACTCCTAATGATCCCTAAGTAATATATTTCAATGGATAATAACAGAAAGGGGGTGAAAGAGGGAATATGGAGTCGGGGTCAAGAGAGTCCTATATGGGTGGGAAGGCTTCCCAATACTCCTAATGATCCCCAAGTAATATATTTCAATGGATAATAAAAAAATGGGGGTGAAAGAGGAAATACAGAGTCGGGGTCAAGAGAGTCATATATGGGTGGGAAGGCTCCCTAATACTCCTGATAATCCCTAAGATATATATTTCAATGATAATAACAGAAAGGGGGTGAAAGAGGGAATATGGAGTCGGGGTCAAGAGAGTCCTATATGGGTGGGAAGGCTTCCCAATACTCCTAATGATCCCCAAGTAATATATTTCAATGGATAATAAAAAAAAAATGTGGGTGAAAGAGGGAATACAGAGTCGGGGTCAAGAGAGTCCTATATGAGCGGGAAGGCTTCCCAATACCACTTAAAATCCCTAAGTAATATATTTCAATGAATAATAATAAAAAGGGAGTGAAAGAGGGAATACAGAGTCGGGGTCAAGAGAGTCCTAATTGGGTTGAAAGGCTTCCCAATACACCTAATAATCCCTAAGTAATATATTTCAATAGATAATAACAGAAAGGGAGTGAAAGAGGGAATACAGAGTCGGGGTCAAGAGAGTCCTATATGGATTGGAAGGCTTCCCAATACACCTAATAATCGCTAAGTAATATATTTCAATGGATAATAACAGGAAGGGGGTGAAAGAGGGAATACAGAGTCGGGGTCAAGAGAGTCCTATATGGGTGGGAAGGCTTCACAGTATTCATAATGATCCCCAAGTAATATATTTCAATGGATAATAACAGAAAGGGAGTGAAAGAGGGAATACAGAGTCAGGGTCAAGAGAGTCCTATATGGGTTGGAAGGCTTCCCAATACACTTAATAATCCATAAGTAATATATTTCAATGGATAATAACAGGAAGTGGGTGAAAGAGGGAATACAGAGTCGGGGTCAAAAGTGTCCTATATGGGCGGGAAAGCTTCCCAATACTCCTAATGATCCCCAAGTAATATATTTCAATGGATAATAACAGAATGGGTGTGAAAGATGGAATACAGAGTCTGGGTCAAAAGAGTCCTATATGGGTGGGAAGGCTTCCCAATATTCATAATGATCCCTAAGTAATATATTTCAATGGATAATAACAGAAAGGGGATGAAAGAGGGAATACAGAGTCGGGGTCAAGAGAGTCCTATATGGATGGGAAGGCTTCCCAATACTCCTAATGGTCCCTAAGTAATATATTCTAATGCTTAATAACAGAAAGGGGGTGAAAGAGGGAAAACAAAGTCGGGCTCAAAAAAGTCCTCTATGGGTGGGAAGGCTTCCCAATACTCCAAATAATCCCTAAGTAATATATTTCAATGGATAATAACAGAAAGGGGGTGAAAGAGGGAATACAGAGTCGGGGTCAAGAGAGTTCTATATGGGTGGGAAAGGCTTCCCAATACTCCTAATGATCCCTAAGTAATATATTTCAATGGATAATAACAGAAAGGGGTGAAAGAGGGAATACAGAGTCGGGTCAAGAGAGTCCTATATGGATGGGAGGGCTTCCCAATACCTAATAATCGCTAAGTAATATATTTCAATGGATAATAAACAGAAAGGGGGTGAAAGAGGGAATACAGAATCGGGTCAAGAGAGTCCTATATGGGTGGGAAGGCTTCAATACTCCTAATGATCCCTAAGTAATATATTTCAATGGATAATGACAGAAAGGGGGTGAAAGAGGGAATACAGAGTCGGTTAAAGAGAGTCCTATATGGGTGGGAAGGCTTCCCAATACTCCTAATGATCCCTAAGTAATATATTTCAATGGATAATAACTGAAAGGGGTGAAAGAGGGAATACAGAGTCGGGGTCAAAAGAGTCCTATATGGGTTGGGAAGGCTTCCCAATACACCTAATGATCCCTAAGTAATATATTTCAATGGATAATAACAGAAGGGGGTGAAAGAGGGAATACAGAGTCGGGGTCAAAGAGAGTCCTATATGGGTTGGAAGGCTTCCCAATACTCCTAATAATCCCTAAGTAATATATTTCAATGGATAATAACAGAAAGGGGGTGAAAGAGGGAATACAGAGTCGGGGTCAAGAGAGTCCTATATGGGTGGGAAGGCTTCCCAATACTCCTAATAATCCCTAAGTAATCTATTTCAATGGATAATAACAGAAAGGGGGTGATGAAGGGAATACAGAGTCGGGTCAAGAGAGTCCTATATGGGTGGGAAGGCTTCCCAATACTCCTAATAATCCCTAAGTAATATATTTCAATGGATAATAACATAAAGGGGGTGAAAGAGGGAATACAGAGTCGGGGTCAAGAGAGTCCTATATGTGGGTAGGAAGGCTTCCCTAATACTCCTAATGATCCCTAAGTAATATATTTCAATGGATAATAACAAGAAAGGGGGTGAATGAAGGAATACAGAGTCGGGTCAAGAGAGTCCTATATGGTGGGAAGGCTTCCCAATACTCCTAATAATCCCTAAGTAATATATTTCAATGGATAATAACAGAAAGGGGGTGAAGAGGGAATACAGAGTCGGGTCAAGAGAGTCCTATATGGGTGGGAAGGCTTCCCAATACTCCTAATAATCCCTAAGTAATATATTTCAATGGATAATAACAGAAAGGGGGTGAAAGAGGGAATACAGAGTCGGAGTCAAGAGAGTCCTATATGGGTGGGAAGGCTTCCCAATACTCCTAATGATCCCTAAGTAATATATTTCAATGGATAATAAAGAAAGGGGGTGAAAGAGGGAATACAGAGTCGGGGTCAAGAGAGTCCTATATGGGTGGGAAGGATTCCCAATACTCCTAATAATCCCTAAGTAATATTTTCAATGGATAATAACAGAAAGGGGTGATAGAGGGAATACAGAGTCGGGGTCAAGAGAGTCCTATATGGGTGGGAAGGCTTCCCAATACACCTAATAATCCCTAAGTAATATATTTCAATGGATAATAACAGAAAGGGGGTGAAAGAGGAATACAGAGTCGGGTCAAGAGAGTCCTATATGGGTGGGAAGGCTTCCCAATACTCCTAATAATCCCTAAGTAATATATTTCAATGGATAATAACAGAAAGGGGTGAAAGAGGGAATACAGAGTCGGGTCAAGAGAGTCCTATATGGGTGGGAAGGCTTCCCAATACACCTAATAATCCCCAAGTAATCTATTTCAATGGATAATAACATAAAAGGGGTGATAGAGAGAATACAGAGTCCGGGTCAAGAGAGTCCTATATGGGTGGGAAGGCATCCCAATACACCTAATAATCCCTAAGTAATCTATTTCAATGGATACTAACAGAAAAGGGGGTCCTATATGGGTGGGAAGGCTTCCCAATACTCCTAATAATCCCTAATTAATATATTTCAATGGATAATAAGAGAATGGGGGCAAAAGAGGGAATACAGAGTTGGAGTCAAGAGAGTCCTATATGGGTGGGAGGCTTCCCAATACTCCTAATGATCCCTAAGTAATATATTTCAATGGATAATAACAAAAAGGGGGTGAAAGAGGGAATACAGAGTCGGGGTCCACAGAGTCCTATATGGGTGGGAAGGCTTCCCAATACTCCTAATGATCCCTAAGTAATATATTTCAATGGATAATAAAAGAAAGGTGGTGAAAGAGGGAATACAGAGTCGGGGTCAAGAGAGTCCTATATGGTGGGAAGGCTACCCAATACTCATAATAATCCCTAAGTAATATATTTCAATGGATGATAACAGAAAGGTGGTGAAAGAGGGAATACAGAGTCGGGATCAAGAGAGTCCTATAAGGGTGGGAAGGCTTCCCAATACACGTAATAATCACTAAGTAATATATTTCAATGGATATAACAGAAAGGGAGTGAAAGAGGGAATACAGAATCGGGTTCAATAGAGTCCTATATAGGTGGGAAGGCCCCAATACTCCTAATGATCCCTAAGTAATATATTTCAATGGATAATAACAGAGAGGGGATGAAAGAGGGAATACAGAGTCGGGGTCAAGAGAGTCCTATATGGGTGGGAAGGTTTCCCAATACTCCAAATGATCCCTAAGTAATATATTTCAATGGATAATAAAAGAAAGGGGGTGAAAGAGGGAATACAGAGTCGGGGTCAAGAGATCCTATATGGGTGGGAAGGCTCCACAATACTCCTAATAATCCTAAGTAATATATTTCAATGGATAATAACAGAAAGGGGGTGAAAGAGGGAATACAGAGTCAGAGTCAAGAGAGTCCTATATGGGTGGGAAGGCTTCCCAATACTCCTAATGATCCCTAAGTAATATATTTCAATGGATAATAATAGAAAGGGGTGAAAGAGGGAATACAGATTCGGGGTCAAGAGAGTCCTATATGGGTGGGAAGGCTCCCCAATACTCCTAATAATCCCTAAGTAATATATTTCAATGGATACTATCAGAAAGGGGGTGAATAGGGAATACAGAGTCGGGGTCAAGAGAGTCCTATATGGGTGGGAAGGCTTCCCAATACTCCTAATGATCCCTAAATAATATATTTCAATGGATAATAACAGAAAGGGGGTGAAAGAGGGAATACAGAGTCGGGGTCAAGAGAGTCGTATATGGGTGGGAAGGCTTCCCAATACTCCTAATGATCCCTAAGTAATATATTTCAATGGATAATAATAGAAAGGTGGTGAAAGAGGGAATACAGATCGGGGTCAAGAGAGTCCTATATGGGTGGGAAGGCTCCCAATACTCCTAATAATCCCTAAGTAATATATTTCAATGGATACTATCAGAAAGGGGGTGAAAGAGGAATACAGAGTCGGGTGAAGAGAGTCCTATATGGGTGGGAAGGCTTCCCAATACTCCTAATGATCCCTAAGTAATATATTTCAATGGATAATAACTGAATGTGGGTGAAAGAGGGAATACAGAGTCGGGGTCAAGAGAGTCCTATATGGGTGGGAAGGCTTCCCAATACTCCTCATAATCCCTAAGTAATATATTTCAATGGATACTAACAGAAAGGGGGTGAAAGAGGGAATACAGAGTCGGGTCAAGAGAGTCTTATATGGGTGGGAAGGCTTCCAATACTCCTAATTGATCCCTAAGTAATATATTTCAATGGATAATAACAAGAATGGGGTGAAAGAGGGAATACAGAGTCAGGGTCAAGAGAGTCCTATATGAGCGGGAAGGCTTCCCAATACACCTAATAATCCCTAAGTAATCTATTTTAATGGATACTATCAGAAAGGGGGTGAAAGAGGGAATACAGAGTCGGGGTCAAGAGAGTCCTATATGGGTGGGAAGGCATTCTAATACTCCTAATGATCCCTAAGTAATATATTTCAATGGATAATAACAGAAAGGGGTGAAAGAGGGAATACAGAGTCGGGGTCAAGAGAGTTCTATATGGGTGGGAAGGCTTCCCAATACACCTAATAATCCTAGTAATATATTTCAATGGATAATAACAGAAAGGGGGTGAAAGAGGGAATACTGAGTCGGGGTCAAGAGAGTCCTATATGGGTGGGAGGGCTTCCCAATACTCTAATGATCCCTAAGTAATATATTTCAATGGATAATAACAGAAAGGGGGTGAAAGAGGGAAAACTGAGTCGGGGTCAAGAGAGTCCTATATGGGTGGGAGGGCTTCCCAATACTCCAATTGATCCCTAAGTAATATATTTCAATGGATAATAACAGAAAGGGGGTGAAAGAGGGAATACAGAGTCGGGGTCCACAGAGTCCTATATGGGTGGGAAGGCTTCCCAATACTCTTGATGATCACTAAGTAATATATTTCAATGGATAATAAAAGAATGGGGTGAAAGAGGGAATACAGAGTCGGGGTCAAGAGAGTCCTATATGGGTGGGAAGGCTTCCCAATACTCCTATAATCCCTAAGTAATATATTTCAATGATAATAACAGAAAGGGGTGAAAGAGGGAATACAGAGTCGGGGTCAAGAGAGTCTTATATGAGGTGGGAAGGCTTCCCAATACACCTAATAATCGCTAAGTAATATATTTCAATGGATAATAACAGAATGTGGGTGAAAGAGGGAATACAAAATCGGGTTCAATAGAGTCCTATATGGGTTCGAAGGCTTCCCAATACACCTAATAATCCCTAAGTAATATATTTTAATGAATAGTAACAGAGAGGGGGTGAAAGAGTGATTACAGAGTCGGGGTCAAGAGAGTCCTATATGGGTGAAAAGGCTTTCCAATACTCATAATGATCCCCAAGTAATATATTTCAATGGATAATAACAGGAAGGGGGTGAAAGAGGGAATACAGAGTCGGGGTCAAGAGAGTCCTATATGGGTGGAAGGCTTCCCAATACACCTAATAATCCCTAGTAATATATTTCAATGGATAATAACAGGAAGGGGGTGAAAGAGGGAATACAGAGTCGGGGTCAAGAGAGTCCTATATGGGTGGGAAGGCTTCCCAATACTCCTAATAATCCCTAAGTAATATATTTCAATGGATAATAACAGAAAGGGGGTGAAAGAGGGAATACAGAGTCGGGGTCAAGAGAGTCCTATATGGGTGGGAAGGCTTCCCAATACTCCTAATTGATCCCTAAGTAATATATTTCAATGGATAATAACAGAAGGGGGTGAAAGAGGGAATACAGAGTCGGGGTCAAGAGTCCTATATGGGTGGGAAGGCTTCCCAATACTCCTAATGATCCTAAGTAATATATTTCAATGGATAATAACAGAAATGGGGTGAAAGAGGGAATACAGAGTCGGGTCAAGAGAGTCCTATATGGGTGGGAAGGCTTCCCAATACTCCTATAATCCTAAGTAATATATTTCAATGGATAATAACAGGAAGGGGGTGAAAGAGGTAATACAGAGTCGGGGTCAAGAGAGTCCTATATGAGGGGAAGGCTTCCCAATACTCCTAATAATCCTAAGTAATATATTTCAATGGATAATAACAGAATGGGGTGAAAGAGGGAATACAGAGTCGGGGTCAATAGAGTCCTATATGGGTTCGAAGGCTTCCCAATACTCCTAATGATCCCTAAGTAATATATTTCAATGAATAATAACAGAAAGGGGGTGAAAGAGTGGAATACAGAGTCGGGGTCAAGAGAGTCCTATATGGGTGGGAAGGCTTCCCAATACTCCTAATGATCCCTAAGTAATATATTTCAATGGATAATAACAGAAGGGGGTGAAAGAGGGAATACAGAGTCGGGGTCAAGAGAGTCCTATATGGGTGGAAGGCTTCCCAATACACCTAATAATCCCTAAGTAATATATTTCAATGGATAATAACAGGAAGGGGGTGAAAGAGGGAATACAGAGTCGGGGTCAAGAGAGTCCTATATGGGCGGGAAGGCTTCCCAATACTCCTAATGATCCCTAAGTAATATATTTCAATGGATAATAACAGAAAGTGGGGTGAAAGAGGGAATACAGATCGGGGTCAAGAGAGTCTATATGGGTGGAAGGCTTCCCAATACACCTAATAATCCCTAAGTAATATATTTCAATGGATAATAACAGAAAGGGGGTGAAAGAGGGAATACAGAGTCGGGGTCAAGAGTCCTATATGGGTGGGAAGGCTTCCCAATACTCCTAATGATCCCTAAGTAATATATTTCAATGGATAATAACAGAAAGGGGGTGAAAGAGGGAATACAGAGTCGGGGTCAAGAGAGTCCTATATGGGTGGGAAGGCTTCCCAATACTCCTAATGATCCCTAAGTAATATATTTCAATGGATAATAACAGGAAGGGGGTGAAAGAGGGAATACAGAGTCGGGGTCAAGAGAGTCCTATATGGGTGGGAAGGCTTCCCAATACTCCTAATGATCCCTAAGTAATATATTTCAATGGATAATAACAGAAAGGGGATGAAAGAGGGAATACAGAGTCGGGGTCAAGAGAGTCCTATATGGGGGAAGGCTTCCCAATACTCCTAATGATCCCTAAGTAATATATTTCAATGAATAATAACAGAAAGGGGGTGAAAGAGGAATACAGAGTCGGGGTCAAGAGAGTCCTATATGGGTGGGAAGGCTTCCCAATACTCCTAATGATCCCTAAGTAATATATTTCAATGGAAAATAACAGAAGGGGGTGAAAGAGGGAATACAGAGTCGGGGTCAAGAGAGTCCTATATGGGTGGGAAGGCTTCCCAATACTCCTAATAATCCCTAAGTAATATATTTCAATGGATAATAACAGAAGGGGGTGAAAGAGGGAATACAGAGTCGGGGTCAAGAGAGTCCTATATGGGTGGGAAGGCTTCCCAATACTCCTAATGATCCCTAAGTAATATATTTCAATGGATAATAACAGAAAGGGGGTGAAAGAGGGAATACAGAGTCGGGGTCAAGAGAGTCCTATATGGGTGGGAAGGCTTCCCAATACTCCTAATAATCCCTAAGTAATATATTTCAATGGATAATAACAGAAAGGGGGTGAAAGAGGGAATACAGAGTCGGGGTCAAGAGAGTCCTATATGGATGGGAAGGCTTCCCAATACTCCTAATGATCCCTAAGTAATATATTTCAATGGATAATAACAGAAAGGGGGTGAAAGAGGGAATACAGAGTCGGGGTCAAGAGAGTCCTATATGGGTGGGAAGGCTTCCCAATACTCCTAATGATCCCTAAGTAATATATTTCAATGGATAATAACAGAAGGGGGTGAAAGAGGGAATACAGAGTCGGGGTCAAGAGAGTCCTATATGGGTGGGAAGGCTTCCCAATACTCCTAATGATCCCTAAGTAATATATTTCAATGGATAATAACAGAAAGGGGATGAAAGAAGGGAATACAGAGTCGGGGTCAAGAGAGTCCTATATGGGTGGGAAGGCTTCCCAATACTCCTAATGATCCCTAAGTAATATATTTCAATGGATAATAACAGAAGGGGGTGAAAGAGGAATACAGAGTCGGGGTCAAGAGAGTCCTATATGAGGGAAGGCTTCCCAATACTCCTAATGATCCCTAAGTAATATATTTCAATGGATAATAACAGAAAGGGGGTGAAAGAGGGAATACAGAGTCGGGGTAAAGAGAGTCCTATATGGGTGGGAAGGCTTCCCAATACTCCTATAATGATCCCTAAGTAATATATTTCAATGGATAATAACAGAAGGGGGTGAAAGAGGGAATACAGAGTCGGGGTCAAGAGAGTCCTATATGGGTGGGAAGGCTTCCCAATACTCCTAATGATCCCTAAGTAATATATTTCAATGGATAATAACAGAAAGGGGGTGAAAGAGGGAATACAGAGTCGGGGTCAAGAGAGTCCTATATGGGTGGGAAGGCTTCCCAATACTCCTAATGATCCCTAAGTAATATATTTCAATGGATAATAACAGAAAGGGGGTGAAAGAGGGAATACAGAGTCGGGGTCAAGAGAGTCCTATATGGTGGGAAGGCTTCCCAATACTCCTAATGATCCCTAAGTAATATATTTCAATGGATAATAACAGAAAGGGGGTGAAAGAGGGAATACAGAGTCGGGGTCAAGAGAGTCCTATATGGGTGGGAAGGCTTCCCAATACTCCTAATGATCCCTAAGTAATATATTTCAATGGATAATAACAGAAAGGGGGTGAAAGAGGGAATACAGAGTCGGGGTCAAGAGTCCTATATGGGTGGGAAGGCTTCCCAATACTCCTAATGATCCCTAAGTAATATATTTCAATGGATAATAACAGAAAGGGGGTGAAAGAGGGAATACAGAGTCGGGGTCAAGAGAGTCCTATATGGGTGGAAGGCTTCCCAAAACTCCTAATGATCCCTAAGTAATATATTTCAATGGATAATAACAGAAAGGGGGTGAAAGAGGGAATACAGAGTCGGGGTCACAGAGTCCTATATGGGTGGGAAGGCTTCCCAATACTCCTAATGATCCCTAAGTAATATATTTCAATGGATAATAACAGAAAGGGGGTGAAAGAGGGAATACAGAGTCGGGGTCAAGAGAGTCCTATAATGGGTGGAAGGCTTCCCAAACTCCTAATGATCCCTAAGTAATATATTTCAATGGATAATAACAGAAAGGGGGTGAAAGAGGGAATACAGAGTCGGGGTCAAAGAGTCCTATATGGGTGGGAAGGCTTCCCAATACTCCTAATGATCCCTAAGTAATATATTTCAATGGATAATAACAGAAAGGGGGTGAAAGAGGGATTACAGAGTCGGGGTCAAGAGAGTCCTAATGGGTGGGAAGGCTTCCCAATACTCCTAATGATCCCTAAGTAATATATTTCAATGGATAATAACAGAAAGGGGGTGAAAGAGGGATTACAGAGTCGGGGTCAAGAGAGTCCTAAATGGGTGGGAGGCTTCCCAATACTCCTAATGATCCCTAAAGTAATATATTTCAATGGATAATAACAGAAAGGGGGTGAAAGAGGGAATACAGAGTCGGGGTCAAGAGAGTCCTAATGGGTGGAAGGGCTTCCCAATACTCCTAATGATCCCTAAGTAATATATTTCAATGGATAATAACAGAAAGGGGGTGAAAGAGGGAATACAGAGTCGGGGTCAAGAGAGTCCTATATGGGTGGGAAGGCTTCCCAATACTCCTAATGATCCCTAAGTAATATATTTCAATGGATAATAACAGAAAGGGGGTGAAAGAGGGAATACAGAGTCGGGGTCAAGAGAGTCCTATATGGGTGGGAAGGCTTCCCAATACTCCTAATGATCCCTAAGTAATATATTTCAATGGATAATAACAGAAAGGGGGTGAAAGAGGGAATACAGAGTCGGGGTCAAGAGAGTCCTATATGGGTGGAAGGCTTCCCAATACTCCTAATGATCCCAAGTAATATATTTCAATGGATAATAACAGAAAGGGGGTGAAAGAGGGAATACAGAGTCGGGGTCAAGAGAGTCCTATATGGGTGGGAAGGCTTCCCAATACTCCTAATGATCCCTAAGTAATATATTTCAATGGATAATAACAGAAAGGGGGTGAAAGAGGGAATACAGAGTCGGGGTCAAGAGAGTCCTATATGGGTGGAAGGCTTCCCAATAACTCCTAATGATCCCTAAGTAATATATTTCAATGGATAATAACAGAAAGGGGGTGAAAGAGGGAATACAGAGTCGGGGTCAAGAGAGTCCTATATGGGTGGGAAGGCTTCCCAATACTCCTAATGATCCCTAAGTAATATATTTCAATGGATAATAACAGAAAGGGGGTGAAAGAGGGAATACAGAGTCGGGGTCAAGAGAGTCCTAATGGGTGGAAGGCTTCCCAATACTCCTAATGATCCCTAAGTAATATATTTCAATGGATAATAACAGAAAGGGGGTGAAAGAGGGAATACAGAGTCGGGGTCAAGAGAGTCCTATATGGGTGGGAAGGCTTCCCAATACTCCTAATGATCCCTAAGTAATATATTTCAATGGATAATAACAGAAAGGGGGTGAAAGAGGGAATACAGAGTCGGGGTCAAGAGAGTCCTATATGGGTGGGAAGGCTTCCCAATACTCCTAATGATCCCTAAGTAATATATTTCAATGGATAATAACAGAAAGGGGGTGAAAGAGGGAATACAGAGTCGGGGTCAAGAGAGTCCTATATGGGTGGGAAGGCTTCCCAATACTCCTAATGATCCCTAAGTAATATATTTCAATGGATAATAACAGAAAGGGGGTGAAAGAGGGAATACAGAGTCGGGGTCAAGAGAGTCCTATATGGGTGGGAAGGCTTCCCAATACTCCTAATGATCCCTAAGTAATATATTTCAATGGATAATAACAGAAAGGGGGTGAAAGAGGGAATACAGAGTCGGGGTCAAGAGAGTCCTATATGGGTGGGAAGGCTTCCCAATAACTCCTAATGATCCCTAAGTAATATATTTCAATGGATAATAACAGAAAGGGGGTGAAAGAGGGAATACAGAGTCGGGGTCAAGAGTCCTATATGGGTGGGAAGGCTTCCCAATACTCCTAATGATCCCTAAGTAATATATTTCAATGGATAATAACAGAAAGGGGGTGAAAGAGGGAATACAGAGTCGGGGTCAAGAGTCCTATATGGGTGGGAAGGCTTCCCAATAACTCCTAATGATCCCTAAGTAATATATTTCAATGGATAATAACAGAAAGGGGGTGAAAGAGGGAATACAGAGTCGGGGTCAAGAGAGTCCTATATGGGTGGGAAGGCTTCCCAATACTCCTAATGATCCCTAAGTAATATATTTCAATGGATAATAACAGAAAGGGGGTGAAAGAGGGAATACAGAGTCGGGGTCAAGAGAGTCCTATATGGGTGGGAAGGCTTCCCAATACTCCTAATGATCCCTAAGTAATATATTTCAATGGATAATAACAGAAAGGGGGTGAAAGAGGGAATACAGAGTCGGGGTCAAGAGAGTCCTAATGGGTGGGAAGGCTTCCCAATACTCCTAATGATCCCTAAGTAATATATTTCAATGGATAATAACAGAAAGGGGGTGAAAGAGGGAATACAGAGTCGGGGTCAAGAGAGTCCTAAATGGGTGGAAGGCTTCCCAATACTCCTAATGATCCCTAAGTAATATATTTCAATGGATAATAACAGAAAGGGGGTGAAAGAGGGAATACAGAGTCGGGGTCAAGAGAGTCCTAATGGGTGGGAGGCTTCCCAATACTCCTAATGATCCCTAAGTAATATATTTCAATGGATAATAACAGAAAGGGGGTGAAAGAGGGAATACAGAGTCGGGGTCCAAGAGAGTCCTATATGGGTGGGAAGGCTTCCCAATACTCCTAATGATCCCTAAGTAATATATTTCAATGGATAATAACAGAAAGGGGGTGAAAGAGGGAATACAGAGTCGGGGTCAAGAGAGTCCTATATGGGTGGGAAGGCTTCCCAATACTCCTAATGATCCCTAAGTAATATATTTCAATGGATAATAACAGAAAGGGGGTGAAAGAGGGAATACAGAGTCGGGGTCAAGAGAGTCCTATATGGGTGGGAAGGCTTCCCAATACTCCTAATGATCCCTAAGTAATATATTTCAATGGATAATAACAGAAAGGGGTGAAAGAGGGAATACAGAGTCGGGGTCAAGAGAGTCCTATATGGGTGGGAAGGCTTCCCAATACTCCTAATAATCCCTAAGTAATATATTTCAATGGATAATAACAGAAAGGGGGTGAAAGAGGGAATACAGAGTCGGGGTCAAGAGAGTCCTATATGGGTGGGAAGGCTTCCCAATACTCCTAATGATCCCTAAGTAATATATTTCAATGGATAATAACAGAAAGGGGATGAAAGAGGGAATACAGAGTCGGGGTCAAGAGAGTCCTATATGGGTGGGAAGGCTTCCCAATACTCCTAATGATCCCTAAGTAATATATTTCAATGGATAATAACAGAAAGGGGGTGAAAGAGGGAATACAGAGTCGGGGTCAAGAGAGTCCTATATGGGTGGGAAGGCTCCCCAATACTCCTAATGATCCCTAAGTAATATATTTCAATGGATAATAACAGAAAGGGGGTGAAAGAGGGAATACAGAGTCGGGGTCAAGAGAGTCCTATATGGGTGGGAAGGCTTCCCAATACTCCTAATATCCCTAAGTAATATATTTCAATGGATAATAACAGAAAGGGGGTGAAAGAGGGAATACAGAGTCGGGGTCAAGAGAGTCCTATATGGGTGGGAAGGCTTCCCAATACTCCTAATGATCCCTAAGTAATATATTTCAATGGATAATAACAGAAAGGGGGTGAAAGAGGGAATACAGAGTCGGGGTCAAGAGAGTCCTATATGGGTGGGAAGGCTTCCCAATACTCCTAATGATCCCTAAGTAATATATTTCAATGGATAATAACAGAAAGGGGGTGAAAGAGGGAATACAGAGTCGGGGTCAAGAGAGTCCTATATGGGTGGGAAGGCTTCCCAATACTCCTAATGATCCCTAAGTAATATATTTCAATGGATAATAACAGAAAGGGGGTGAAAGAGGGAATACAGAGTCGGGGTCAAGAGAGTCCTATATGGGTGGGAAGGCTTCCCAATACTCCTAATAATCCCTAAGTAATATATTTCAATGGATAATAACAGAAAGGGGGTGAAAGAGGGAATACAGAGTCGGGGTCAAGAGAGTCCTATATGGGTGGGAAGGCTTCCCAATACTCCTAATGATCCCTAAGTAATATATTTCAATGGATAATAACAGAAAGGGGGTGAAAGAGGGAATACAGAGTCGGGGTCAAGAGAGTCCTATATGGGTGGGAAGGCTTCCCAATACTCCTAATAATCCCTAAGTAATATATTTCAATGGATAATAACAGAAAGGGGGTGAAAGAGGGAATACAGAGTCGGGGTCAAGAGAGTCCTATATGGGTGGGAAGGCTTCCCAATACTCCTAATGATCCCTAAGTAATATATTTCAATGGATAATAACAGAAAGGGGTGAAAGAGGGAATACAGAGTCGGGGTCAAGAGAGTCCTATATGGGTGGGAAGGCTTCCCAATACTCCTAATGATCCCTAAGTAATATATTTCAATGGATAATAACAGAAAGGGGGTGAAAGAGGGAATACAGAGTCGGGGTCAAGAGAGTCCTATATGGGTGGGAAGGCTTCCCAATACTCCTAATAATCCCTAAGTAATATATTTCAATGGATAATAACAGAAAGGGGGTGAAAGAGGGAATACAGAGTCGGGGTCAAGAGAGTCCTATATGGGTGGGAAGGCTTCCCAATACTCCTAATAATCCCTAAGTAATATATTTCAATGGATAATAACAGAAAGGGGGTGAAAGAGGGAATACAGAGTCGGGGTCAAGAGAGTCCTATATGGGTGGGAAGGCTTCCCAATACTCCTAATAATCCCTAAGTAATATATTTCAATGGATAATAACAGAAAGGGGGTGAAAGAGGGAATACAGAGTCGGGGTCAAGAGAGTCCTATATGGGTGGGAAGGCTTCCCAATACTCCTAATAATCCCTAAGTAATATATTTCAATGGATAATAACAGAAAGGGGGTGAAAGAGGGAATACAGAGTCGGGGTCAAGAGAGTCCTATATGGGTGGGAAGGCTTCCCAATACTCCTAATGATCCCTAAGTAATATATTTCAATGGATAATAACAGAAAGGGGATGAAAGAGGAATACAGAGTCGGGGTCAAGAGAGTCCTATATGGGTGGGAAGGCTTCCCAATACTCCTAATAATCCCTAAGTAATATATTTCAATGGATAATAACAGAAAGGGGGTGAAAGAGGGAATACAGAGTCGGGGTCAAGAGAGTCCTATATGGGTGGGAAGGCTTCCCAATACTCCTAATGATCCCTAAGTAATATATTTCAATGGATAATAACAGAAAGGGGATGAAAGAGGGAATACAGAGTCGGGGTCAAGAGAGTCCTATATGGGTGGGAAGGCTTCCCAATACTCCTAATGATCCCTAAGTAATATATTTCAATGGATAATAACAGAAAGGGGGTGAAAGAGGGAATACAGAGTCGGGGTCAAGAGAGTCCTATATGGGTGGGAAGGCTTCCCAATACTCCTAATAATCCCTAAGTAATATATTTCAATGGATAATAACAGAAAGGGGGTGAAAGAGGGAATACAGAGTCGGGGTCAAGAGAGTCCTATATGGGAGGGAAGGCTTCCCAATACTCCTAATAATCCCTAAGTAATATATTTCAATGGATAATAACAGAAAGGGGGTGAAAGAGGGAATACAGAGTCGGGGTCAAGAGAGTCCTATATGGGTGGGAAGGCTTCCCAATACTCCTAATAATCCCTAAGTAATATATTTCAATGGATAATAACAGAAAGGGGGTGAAAGAGGGAATACAGAGTCGGGGTCAAGAGAGTCCTATATGGGTGGGAAGGCTTCCCAATACTCCTAATGATCCCTAAGTAATATATTTCAATGGATAATAACAGAAAGGGGGTGAAAGAGGGAATACAGAGTCGGGGTCAAGAGAGTCCTATATGGGTGGGAAGGCTTCCCAATACTCCTAATGATCCCTAAGTAATATATTTCAATGGATAATAACAGAAAGGGGGTGAAAGAGGGAATACAGAGTCGGGGTCAAGAGAGTCCTATATGGGTGGGAAGGCTTCCCAATACTCCTAATAATCCCTAAGTAATATATTTCAATGGATAATAACAGAAAGGGGGTGAAAGAGGGAATACAGAGTCGGGGTCAAGAGAGTCCTATATGGGTGGGAAGGCTTCCCAATACTCCTAATGATCCCTAAGTAATATATTTCAATGGATAATAAAGAAAGGGGGTGAAAGAGGGAATACAGAGTCGGGGTCAAGAGAGTCCTATATGGGTGGGAAGGCTTCCCAATACTCCTAATAATCCCTAAGTAATATATTTCAATGGATAATAACAGAAAGGGGGTGAAAGAGGGAATACAGAGTCGGGGTCAAGAGAGTCCTATATGGGTGGGAAGGCTTCCCAATACTCCTAATGATCCCTAAGTAATATATTTCAATGGATAATAACAGAAAGGGGGTGAAAGAGGGAATACAGAGTCGGGGTCAAGAGAGTCCTATATGGGTGGGAAGGCTTCCCAATACTCCTAATATCCCTAAGTAATATATTTCAATGGATAATAACAGAAAGGGGGTGAAAGAGGGAATACAGAGTCGGGGTCAAGAGAGTCCTATATGGGTGGGAAGGCTTCCCAATACTCCTAATAATCCCTAAGTAATATATTTCAATGGATAATAACAGAAAGGGGGTGAAAGAGGGAATACAGAGTCGGGGTCAAGAGAGTCCTATATGGGTGGGAAGGCTTCCCAATACTCCTAATAATCCCTAAGTAATATATTTCAATGGATAATAACAGAAAGGGGGTGAAAGAGGGAATACAGAGTCGGGGTCAAGAGAGTCCTATATGGGTGGGAAGGCTTCCCAATACTCCTAATGATCCCTAAGTAATATATTTCAATGGATAATAACAGAAAGGGGGTGAAAGAGGGAATACAGAGTCGGGGTCAAGAGAGTCCTATATGGGTGGGAAGGCTTCCCAATACTCCTAATAATCCCTAAGTAATATATTTCAATGGATAATAACAGAAAGGGGGTGAAAGAGGGAATACAGAGTCGGGGTAAAGAGAGTCTTTTATGGTTGGGAAGGCTACCCAATACTCCTAATGATCCGTAAGTAATATATTTCAATGGATGATAACAGAAGGGGGGGGGGTGAAAGAGGGAATACAGAGTCGGGGTAAAGAGAGTCCTATGTGGGTGGGAAGTCTTCCCAATACTCATAATGATCCCCAAGTAATATATTTCAATGGATAATAACAGAAAGGGGGTGAAAGAGGGAATACAGAGTCGGGGTCAAGAGAGTCCTATATGGGTGGGAAGGCTTCCCAATACTCCTAATGATCCCTAAGTAATATATTTCAATGGATGATAACAGAAAGGGGATGAAAGAGAGAATACAGAGTCAGGCTCAAGAGAGTCCTATATGGGTGGGAAGGCTTCCCAATACTCCTACTAATCCCTAAGTAATATATTTCAATGGATAATAACAGAAAGGGGGTGAAAGAGGGAATACAGAGTCGGGGTCAGGAGAGTTCTATATGGGTGGGAAGGCTTCCAAATACTCCTAATGATCCTTAAGTAATATATTTCAATGGATAATAACAGAATGTGGGTGAAAGAGGGAATACAGAGTCGGGGTCAAGAGAGTTCTATATGGGTGGGAAGGCTTCCCAATACTCCTAATGATCCCTAAGTAATCTATTTCAATGGATAATAACAAAAAGGGGGTGAAAGAGGGAATACACAGTCGGGGTCAAGAGAGTCCTATATGAGCGGGAAGGCTTCCCAATACACCTAATAATCCCTAAATAATCCATTTCAATGGATAATAACAGAAAGGGGGTGAAAGAGGGAATACAGAGTTGGGGTCCACAGAGTCCTATAAGGGTGGGAAGGCTTCCCAATACTCCTAATGATCCCTAAGTAATCTATTTCAATGGATAATAAAAGAATGGGGGTGAAAGAGGGAATACAGAGTCGGGGTCAAGAGAGTCCTATATGGGTGGGAAGGCTCCACAATACTCCTAATAATCCCTAAGTATTATATTTCAATGGATAATAACAGAAAGGGGGTGATAGAGGGAATACAGAGTCGGGGTCAAGAGAGTCCTATATGGGTGGGAAGGCTTCCCAATACTCCTAATAATCCCTAGCTAATACATTTCAATGGATAATAACAGGAACGGGGTGAAAGAGGGAATATAGAGTCGGGGTCAAGAGAGTCCTATATGAGCGGGAAGGTTTCCCAATACTCTTAATGATCCCTAAGTAATATATTTCAATGGATACTATCAGATTGGGGGTGATAGAGGGAATACATAGTCGGGGTCAAGAGAGTCCTATACGGGTGGGAGGGCTTCCCAATACTCCTAATGATCCCTAAGTAATATATTTCAATGGATAATAACAGAAAGGCGGTAAATGAGGGAATACAGATTCGGGTCAAGAGAATTCTATATGAGCGGGAAGGCTTCCCAATACACCTAATAATCCCTAAGTAATCTATTTCAATGGATAATAACAGAATATGGGTGAAAGAAGGAATACAGAGTCGGGGTCAAGAGAGTCTTATATGGGCGGGAAGGCTTCCCAATACACTTAATGATCCCCAAGTAATCTATTTCATTGGATAATAACAAAAGGGGAGTGAAAGAGGGGATACAGAGTCGGGGTCAAGAGAGTCCTATATGGGTGGGAAGGCTTCCCAATACTCCTAATGATCCCTAAGTAATCTATTTCAATGGATAATAACAGAAAGGGGGTGAAAGAGGGGATACAGAGTCGGGGTCAACAGAGTTCTATATGGGTGGGAAGGCTTCCCAATACTCCTAATGATCCCTAAGTAATCTATTTCAATGGATAATAACAGAAGGGGGGTGAAAGAGGGAATACAAAGTCGGGATCAACAGAAGTCATATATGGGTGGGAAGGCTACCAAATATTCCTAATGATCCCAAAGTAATATATTTCAATGGATAATAACAAAAAGGGGGTGAAAGAGGGAATACAGAGTCAGGGTCAAGAGAGTCCTATAGGAACGGGAATGCTTCCCAATACTCCAAATAATCCCTAAGTAATATATTTCAATGGATAATAAGAGAAAGGGGGTGAAAGAGGGAATATAGAGTCGGGATCAATTGAGTCCTATGTGGGTGGGAAGGCTTCCCAATACTCCTAATGATCCCCAAGTAATATATTTCAATGGATAATAACAGAATGTGGGTGAAAGAGGGAATACAGAGTCGGGGTCAAGAGAGTTTTATATGGGTGGGGATTCTTCCCAATATACCTAATAATCCCCAAGTAATATATTTCAATGGATAATAACAGAAAGGGGGTGAAAGAGGGAATAGAGTCGGGGTCAAGAAAGTCCTATATGGATGGGAAGGCTTCCCAATACACCTAATAATCACTAAGTAATATATTTCAATGGATGATAACAGAAAGGGGGTGAAAGAGGGAATACAGAGTCGGAGTCTAGAGAGTCCTATATGGGTAGTGAAGGCTTCCCAATAGTCCTAATAATCCCTAAGTGATATATTTCAATGGATAATAACAGAAAGGGGGTGAAAAAGGGAATAGAGTCAGGGTCAAGAGAGTCCTATATGGGTGGGAAGGCTTCCCAATACACCTAATGATCCCTAACTAATATATTTCAATGGATACTATCATATTGGGGGTGATAGAGGGAATACATAGTCGGGGTCAAGAGAGTCCTATATGGGTGGGAGGGCTTCCCAATACTCCTAATGATCCCTAAGTAATATATTTCAATGGATAATAACAGAAAGGGGGTGAAAGAGGGGATACAGAGTCAGGGTCAAGAGAGTCCTATATGGGTGGGAAGGCTTCCCAATACTCCTAATAATCCCTAAGTAATATATTTCAATGGATACTATCATATTGGGGGTGATAGAGGGAATACATAGTCGGGGTCAAGAGAGTCCTATATGGGTGGGAGGGCTTCCCAATACTCCTAATGATCCCTAAGTAATATATTTCAATGGATAATAACAGAAAGGGATGAAAAAGGGAAGACAGAGTCGGGGTCCACAGAGTCCTATATGGGTGGGAAGGCTTCCCAATACACCTAATAATCCCAAGGTAATCTATTTCAATGGATATTAACAGAAAGGGGGTGAAAGAGGGAATACGGAGTCGGGGTCAAGAGAGTCCTATATGGGCGGGAAGGCTCCCCAATATTCCTAATAATCCCTAAGTAATATATTTCAATGGGTAATAACAGAAAGGGGGTGAAAGAGGGAATACAGAGTCGGGATCAAGAGAGTCCTATATGTTTGGGAAGGCTTCCCAATACTCCTAATAATCCCTAAGTAATCTACTTCACTGAATGGATAATAACAGAAGGATGGTGAAAGAGGGAATACAGAGTAGGAGTCAAGAGAGTCCTATATGGGTGGGAAGGCTTCCCAATACACCTAATAATCCCTAAGTAATCTATTTCAATGGATAATAACAGAAAGAGGGTGAAAGAGGGAATACAGAGTCGGAGTCTAGAGAGTCCTATATGGGTGTGAAGGCTTCCCAATACACCTAATAATCGCTAAGTTATATTTTTCAATGGATAAAAACAGAAAGGGGGTGAAAGAGGGAATACAGAATCAGGTTCAATAGAGTCCTATATGGGTGGGAAGGCCTGCCAATACTCCTAATGATCCCTAAGTAATATATTCCAATGGATAATTAAAGTAAAGGGGTGAAAGAGGGAATACAGACTCGGGGTCAAGAGAGTCCTCTATTGGTGGGAAGGCTTCCCAATACACCCAATAATCTCTAAGTAATATATTTCAATGGATAATAACAGAAGGGGGGTGAAAGAGGGAATACAGAGTCGGGGTAAAGAGAGTCCAATATGGGTTGAAAGGCTTCCCAATACACCTAATAATCCCTAAGTAATATATTTCAATGGAAAATAACAGAAAGGGGGTGAAATAAGGGGTACAGAGTCAGGGTCAAGAGAGTCCTATATGGGTGGGAAGGCTTCCCAATACACCTAATGATCCCTAAGTAATATATTTCAATGGATAATAACAGAGAGGGGGTGAAAGAAGGGATACAGAGTCAGGGTCAAGAGAGTCCTATATGGGTGGGAAGGCTTCCCAATACTCCTAATGATCCTTAAGTAATATATTTCAATGGATAATAACAGAAAGGGGGTGAAAGAGGGAATATAGAGTCGGGGTCAAGAGAGTCTTATATGAGCGGGAAGGCTTCCCAATACACCTAATAATCCCTAAGTAATATATTTCAATGGATAATAACAGAAAGGGGGTGATAGAGGGAATACAGAGTCGGGGTAAAAAAAGTGTTAAATGGGTGGGAAGGCTTCCCAATACTCCTAATAATCTCTAAGTAATATATTTCAATGGATAATAACAGATATGGGGTGAAAGAGGGAATATAGAGTCGGGATCAAGAGAGTCTTAAATGAGCGGGAAGGCTTCCAAATACACCTATTAATCCCTACATAATCTATTTCAATGGATACTAACAGAAAAGGGGTGATAGAGGGAATACAGATTCGGGGTCAAAAAAGTGTTATATGGGTGGGAAGGCTTCCCAATACTCCTAATAATCCCTAAGTGAAATATTTCAATGGAAAATAACAAAAAGGGGGTGAAAGAGGGAATACAGAGTCGGGGTCAAGAGAGTCCTATATGGGTGGAATGGCTTCCCAATACACCTAATAATCACTAAGTAATATATTTCAATGGATACTAACAGAAAGGGGGTGATAGAGGGAATACAGAGTCGGGGTCTAGAAAGTGTTATATGGGTGGGAAGGCTTCCCAATACTCCTAATAATCCCTAAGTGAAATATTTCAATGGAAAATAACAAAAAGGGGGTGAAAGAGGGAATACAGAGTCAGGGTCAAGAGAGTCCTATATGAGCGGGAAGGCTTCCCAATACACCAAATAATCCCTAAGTAATCTATTTCACTGAATGGATAATAACAGAAGGATGGTGAAAGACGGAATACAGCGTAGGAGTCAAAAAAGTCCTTTATGGGTGGGAAGGCTTCCCAATACACCTAATAATCGCTAAGTAATATATTGCAATGGATAATAACAGAATGGGGGTGAAAGAGGGAATACAGAGTCAGGGTCAAGAGAGTCCTATATGGGTGGGAAGGCTTCCCAATACACCTAATGATCCCTAAGTAATATATTTCAATGGATACTATCAGATTGGGGGTGATAGAGGGAATACATAGTCGGGGTCCCAAAAGTGTTATATGGGTGGGAAGGCTTCCCAATACTCCTAATAATCCCTAAGTAATATATTTCAATGGATAATAACAAAAAGGGGGTGAAAGAGGGAATACAGAGTCGGGCTCAACAGAGTTCTATATGGGTGGGAAGGCTTCCCAATACTCCTGATAATCCCTAAGTAATATATTTCAATGGTTATAAAAGAATGGGGGTGAAAGAGGGAATACAGAGTCGGGGTCATGAGAGTCCTATATGGGTGGGAAGGCTCCCCAATATTCCTAATAATCCCTCAGTAATATATATCAATGGATAATAACGGAAATGGGGTGAAAGAGGGAATATAGAGTCGGGGTCAAGAGAGTCCTATATAAGCGGGAAGGCTTCCCAATACACCTATTAATCCCTACATAATCTATTTCAATGGATACTAACAGAAAAGGGGTGATAGAGGGAATACAGATTCGGGGTCAAAAAAGTGTTATATGGGTGGGAAGGCTTCCCAATACTCCTAATAATCCCTAAGTAATATATTTCAATGGATAATAAAAGAATGGGGGTGAAAGAGGGAATACAGAGTCAGGGTCATGAGAGTCCTATATGGGTGGGAAGGCTCCATAATACTCCTAATAACCCCTAATTAATATATTTCAATGGATAATAACAGAAAGGGGGTGAAAGAGGGAATACAGAGTCGAAGTCAAGAGAGTCCTATATGGGTGAGAACGCTTCCCAATACTCCTAATAATCCCTAAGTAATCTTTTTCACTGAATGGATAATAACAGAAGGATGGTGAAAGAGTGAATACAGCATAGGAGTCAAGAGAGTCCTTTATGGGTGGGAAGGCTTCCCAATACACCTAATAATCGCTAAGTAATATATTGCAATGGATAAAAACAGAAAGGGGGTGAAAGAGGGAATGCAGAGTCAGGGTCAAGAGAGTCCTATATGGGTGGGAAGGCTTCCCAAAACTCTTAATTATCCCTAAGCAATCTATTTCAATGAATACTAACAGAAAAGGGGTGAAAGAGGGAATACAGAGTCGGGGTCAAGAGAGTCCTATATGGGTTGGAAGGCTTCCCAATACTCCTAATAATCCCTAAGTAATATATTTCAATGGATAATAACAGAAGGGGGGTGAAAGAGGGAATATAAAGTCGGGGTTAAGAGAGTCCTATATGGGTGGGAAGGCTTCCCAATACTCCTAATGATCCCTAAGTCATATATTTCAATGGATGATAACCAAAAGACGGTGAAAGAGGGAATACAGAGTCAGGGTCAAGAGAGTCCTATATGAGCGGGAAGGCTTCCCAATACACCTAATAATCCCTAAGTAATCTATTTCAATGGATACTAACAGAAAGGGGGTGATAGAGGGAATACAGGGTCAGGGTCAAGAGAGTCCTATATGGGTGGAAAGGCTTCCCAAAACTCCTAATAATCGCTAAGTAATCTATTTCAATGGATAATAACAGAAAGTGGGTGAAAGAGGGAATACAGAGTCGAAGTCAAGAGAGTCCTATATGGTTGGGAAGGCTTACCAATACTCCTAATAATCCATAAGTAATCTATATCACTGAATGGATAATAACAGAAGGATGGTGAAAGAGGGAATACAGAGTAGGAGTGAAGAGAGTCCTATATGGGTGGGAAAGCTTCCCAATACACTTAATAATCGCTAAGTAATATATTTTAATGGATAAAAACGTTAAGGGGGTGAAAGAGGGAATACAGAGTCGGGGTCAAGAGAGACCTATATGGGTGGGAAGGCTTCCCAATACTCATAATAATTCCTAAGTAATATATTTCAATGGATAATAACAGGAAGGGGGTGAAAAAGGGAATACAGAGTCAGGGTCAAGAGAGTCCTGTATTGGTGGGAAGGCTTCCCAATACACCTAATAATCCCTAAGTAATATATTTCAATGGATAATAACAAAAGGGGGGTGAAAGAGGGAATACAGAGTCCGGGTCAAGAGAGTCATATATGGGTGGGAAGGCTTTCCAATACTCCTAATAATCCCTAAGTAATATATTTCAATGGATAATAACAAAACGGGGGTGAAAGAGGGAATACAGAGTCAGAGTCAAGAGAGTCCTATATGAGCATGAAGGCTTCCCAATACACCTAATAATCCCTAAGTAATCTTTTTCAATGGATACTAACAAAAAGGGGGTGATAGAGGGAATACAGTGTGTGGGTCAAGAGAGTCCTATATGGGTGGGAAGGCTTCCTAATACTCCTAATAATCCCTCAGTAATAAATTTCAATGTATAATAACAGAAAGGGGGTGAAAGAGGGAATATAGAGTCGGGGTCAAGAGAGTTCTATATGGGTGGGAAGGCTTCCCAATACACCTAATAATCCCTAAGTAATATATTTCAATGGATAATAACAGAATGTGGGTGAAAGAGGGAATACAGAGTCGGGGTCCACAGAGTCCTATATTGGTGGGATGGCTTCCCAATACTCCTAATGATCCCTAATTAATATGTATCAATGGTTAATAAAGAAATGGGGATGAAAGAGGGAATACAGAGTCGGGGTCATGAGAGTCCTATATTGGTGGGAAGGCTCCCTAATACTCCTAATAATCCCTAAGTAATATATTTCAATGGATAAAAACAGAAAGTGGGAGAAAGAGGGAATACAGAGTCGGAGTCAAGAGAGTCCTATATGTGTGGGAAGGCTTCCCAATACTCCTGATAATCCCTAAGTAATATATTTCAATGGATAATAACAGAAAGGGGGTGAAAGAAGGATTACAGAGTCAGGGTCAAGAGAGTCCTATATGGGTGGGAAGGCTTCCCAAAACTCCTAATAATTCCTAAGTAATCTATTTCAATGGATAATAACAGAAAGGGGGTGAAAGAGGGAATACAGAGTCGGAGTCAAGAGAGTGCTATATGGGTGGGAAGGCTTACCAATACTCCTAATAATCCCTAAGTAATCTATTTCACAGAATGGATAATAACAGACGGATGGTGAAAGAGGGAATACAGCGTAGGAGTCAAAAGAGTCCTTTATGGGTGGGAAGGCTTCCCAATACACCTAATAATTGCTAAGTAATATATTTCAATGGATAAAAACAGAAATGGGGTGAAAGAGGGAATATAGAGTCGGGGTCAAGAGAGTCTTATATGAGCGGGAAGGCTTCCCAATAATCCTGATAATCCCTAAGTAATATATTTCAATGGATAATAACAGAAAGGGGGTGAATGAGGGAATACAGAGTCGGGGTCAAGAAAGTGTTATATGAGTGGGAAGGCTTCCCAATACTCCTAATAAGCACTAAGTAATATATTTCAATGGATAATAACAGAAAGGGGGTGAAAGAGGGAATATAGAGTCAGGGTCAAGAGAGTCCTATATGAGCGGGAAGGGCTTCCCAATACACCTAATTAATCCCTAAGTAATATATTTCAATGGATAATAACAGAAGGGGGTGAAAGAGGGAATATAGCGTCGGGGTCAAGAGAGTCTTATATGAGCGGGAAAGGCTTCCCAATACACCTAATAATCCCTAAGTAATATATTTCAATGGATAATAACAGAAAGGGGGTGAAAGAGGGAATACAGAGTCGGGGTCAAGAAGTGTTATATGGTGGGAAGGCTTCCCAATACTCCTAATAATCCCTAAGTACTATATTTCAATGATAATAACAGAAAGGGGGTGAAAGAGGGAATATAGAGTCAGGGTCAAGAGAGTCCTATATGAGCGGGAAGGCTTCCCAATACACCTAATAATCCTAAGTAATATATTTCAATGGATAATAACAGAAGGGGGGTGAAAGAGGGAATATAGAGTCGGGGTCAAGAGAGTCTTATATGAGCGGGAAGGCTTCCCAATACTGCTAATAATCCCTAAGTAATATATTTCAATGGATAATAACAGAAAGGGGGTGAAAGAGGGAATACAGAGTCGGGGTCAAGAGAGTCCTATATGGGTGGGAAGGCTTCCCAATACACCTAATAATCCCTAAGTAATATATTTCAATGGATAATAACAGAAGGGGGGTGAAAGAGGGAATACAGAGTCGGGGTCAAGAGAGTCCTATATGGGTGGGAAGGCTTCCCAATACCTAATAATCCCTAAGTAATATATTTCAATGGATAATAACAGAAGGGGGTGAAAGAGGGAATACAGAATCGGGGTCAAGAGAGTGTTATATGGGTGGGAAGGCTTCCCAATACTCCTAATAATCCCTAAGTAATATATTTCAATGGATAATAACAGAAAGGGGGTGAAAGAGGGAATACAGAGTCGGGGTCAAGAAAGTGTTATATGGGTGGGAAGGCTTCCCAATACTCCTAATAATCCCTAAGTAATATATTTCAATGGATAATAACAGAAAGGGGGTGAAAGAGGGAATACAGAGTCGGGGTCAAGAGAGTCCTATATGGGTGGGAAGGCTTCCAATACACCTAATAATCCCTAAGTAATATATTTCAATGGATAATAACAGAAGGGGGGTGAAAGAGGGAATACAGAGTCGGGTCAAGAGAGTCCTATATGGGTGGGAAGGCTTCCCAATACCTAATAATCCTAAGTAATATATTTCAATGGATAATAACAGAAATGGGGTGAAAGAGGGAATATAGAGTCGGGGTCAAGAGAGTCTTATGAGCGGAAGGCTTCCCAATACACCTAATAATCCCTAAGTAATATTTTCAATGGATAATAACAGAAAGGGGGTGAAAGAGGGAATACAGAGTCGGGGTCAAGAGAGTCCTTATATGGGTGGGAAGGCTTCCCAATACTCCTAATAATCCCTAAGTAATATATTTCAATGGATAATAACAGAAAGGGGGTGAAAGAGGGAATACAGAGTCGGGGTCAAGAGAGTCTATATGGGTGGGAAGGCTTCCCAATACTCCTAATAATCCCTAAGTAATATATTTCAATGGATAATAACAGAAAGGGGGTGAAAGAGGGAATACAGAGTCCGGGTCAAGAAGTTATATGGGTGGGAAGGCTTCCCAATACTCCTAATAATCCCTAAGTAATATATTTCAATGGATAATAAAAAAATGGGGTGAAAGAGGGAATACAGAGTCGGGGTCAAGAGAGTCCTATATGGGTGGGAAGGCTTCCCAATACACCTAATAATCCCTAAGTAATATATTTCAATGGATAATAACAGAAATGGGGATGAAAGAGGGAATACAGAGTCGGGGTCAAGAGAGTCCTATATGGATGGGAAGGCTTCCCAATACTCCTAATAATCCCTAAGTAATATATTTCAATGGATAATAACAGAAGAGGGTGAAAGAGGGAATATAGAGTCGGGGTCAAGAGAGTCTTATATGGCGGGAAGGCTTCCCAATACTCCTAATATCCCTAAGTAATATATTTCAATGGATAATAACAGAAAGGGGGTGAAGAGGGAATATAGAGTCAGGGTCAAGAGAGTCTATATGAGCGGGAAGGCTTCCAATACACCTAATAATCCCTAAGTAATATATTTCAATGGATAATAACAGAAAGGGGGTGAAAGAGGGAATGAGTCGGGTCAAGAGAGTCCTATATGGGTGGGAAGGCTTCCAATACACCTAATAATCCCTAAGTAATATATTTCAATGGATAATAACAGAAGGGGGTGAAAGAGGGAATACAGAGTCGGGTCAAGAGAGTCCTATATGGGTGGGAAGGCTTCCCAATACACCTAATAATCCCTAAGTAATATATTTCAATGGATAATAACAGAAGGGGGTGAAAGAGGGAATACAGAGTCGGGGTCAAGAGAGTCCTATATGGGTGGAAGGCTTCCCAATACACCAATAATCCCTAAGTAATATATTTCAATGGATAATAACAGAAGGGGGGTGAAAGAGGGAATACAGAGTCAGGGTCAAGAGAGTCCTATATGGGTGGGAAGGCTTCCCAATACTCCTAATAATCCCTAAGTAATCTATTTCAATGGATAATAACAAAAAGGGGGTGAAAGAGGGAATACAGAGTCGGGGTCAAGAGAGTCCTATATGGGTGGAAGGCTTCCCAATACACCTAATAATCCCTAAGTAATATATTTCAATGGATAATAACAGAAGGGGGGTGAAAGAGGGAATACAGAGTCGGGGTCAAGAGAGTCCTATATGGGTGGGAAGGCTTCCCAATACACCTAATGATCCCTAAGTATATATTTCAATGGATAATAACAGAAGGGGGGTGAAAGAGGGAATACAGAGTCGGGGTCAAGAGAGTCTATATGGGTGGAAGGCTTCCCAATACACCTAATAATCCCTAAGTAATATATTTCAATGGATAATAACAGAAGGGGGTGAAAGAGGGAATACAGAGTCGGGGTCAAGAGAGTCCTATATGGGTGGAAGGCTTCCCAATACACCTAATAATCCCTAAGTAATATATTTCAATGGATAATAACAGAAGGGGGGTGAAAGAGGGAATACAGAGTCGGGGTCAAGAGAGTCCTATATGGGTGGGAAGGCTTCCCAATACACCTAATAATCCCTAAGTAATATATTTCAATGGATAATAACAGAAGGGTGAAAGAGGGAATACAGAGTCGGGTCAAGAGAGTCCTATATGAGCGGGAAGGCTTCCCAATACACCTAATAATCCCTAAGTAATATATTTCAATGGATAATAACAGAAGGGGGTGATAGAGGGAATACAGAGTCGGGGTCAAGAGAGTCCTATATGGGTGGGAAGGCTTCCAATACTCCTAATAATCCCTAAGTAATCTATTTCAATGGATAATAACAGAAGGGGGTGAAAGAGGGAATACAGAGTCGGGGTCAAGAGAGTCCTATATGGGTGGGAAGGCTTCCCAATACTCCTAATAATCCCTAAGTAATCTATTTCAATGGATAATAATAGAAGGGGTGAAAGAGGGAATACAGAGTCGGGGTCAAGAGAGTCCTATATGGGTGGGAAGGCTTCCCAATACACCTAATAATCCCTAAGTAATATATTTCAATGGATAAAAAGAAGGGGGTGAAAGAGGGAATACAGAGTCGGGGTCAAGAGAGTCCTATATGGGTGGGAAGGCTTCCCAATACTCCTAATAATCCCTAAGTAATATATTTCAATGGATAATAACAGAAGGGGGTGAAAGAGGGAATACAGAGTCGGGGTCAAGAGAGTCCTATATGGGTGGAAGGCTTCCCAATACTCCTAATAATCCTAAGTAATATATTTCAATGGATAATAACAGAAGGGGGTGAAAGAGGGAATACAGAGTCGGGGTCAAGAGAGTCCTATATGGTGGGAAGGCTTCCCAATACACCTAATAATCCCTAAGTAATATATTTCAATGGATAATAACAGAATGGGGGTGAAAGAGGGAATACAGAGTCGGGGTCAAGAGAGTCCTATATGGGTGGGAAGGCTTCCCAATACACCTAATAATCCCTAAGTAATATATTTCAATGGATAATAACAGAAGGGGGTGAAAGAGGGAATACAGAGTCGGGTCAAGAGAGTCCTATATGGGGGGAAGGCTTCCCAATACACCTAATAATCCCTAAGTAATATTTTCAATGGATAATAACAAAAAGGGGGTGAAAGAGGGAATACAGAGTCGGGGTCAAGAGAGTCCTATATGGGTGGGAAGGCTTCCCAATACACCTAATAATCCCTAAGTAATATTTCAATGGATAATAACAGAAGGGGGTGAAAGAGGGAATACAGAGTCGGGGTCAAGAGAGTCCTATATGGGTGGGAAGGCTTCCCAATAACCTAATAATCCCTAAGTAATATATTTCAATGGATAATAACAGAAGGGGTGAAAGAGGGAATACAGAGTCGGGGTCAAGAGAGTCTATATGGGTGGGAAGGCTTCCCAATACTCCTAATGATCCCTAATAATATATCAATGGTAATAACAGAAGGGGGTGAAAGAGGGAATACAGAGTCGGGGTCAAGAGAGTCCTATATGGTGGGAAGGCTTCCCAATACTCCTAATAATCCCTAAGTAATATATTTCAATGGATAATAACAGAAGGGGGTGAAAGAGGGAATACAGAGTCGGGTCAAGAAGAGTCCTTATGGGTGGGAAGGCTTCCCAATACACCTAATAATCCTAAGTAATATATTTCAATGGATAAAACAGAAGGGGTGAAAGAGGGATATAGAGTCGGGGTCAAGAGAGTCTTATATGAGCGGGAAGGCTTCCCAATACTCCTAATAATCCCTAAGTAATATATTTCAATGGATAATAACAGAAAGGGGGTGAAAGAGGGAATACAGAGTCGGGGTCAAGAAAGTGTTATATGGGTGGGAAGGCTTCCCAATACTCCTAATAATCCCTAAGTAATATATTTCAATGGATAATAACAGAAGGGGGTGAAAGAGGGAATATAGAGTCAGGGTCAAGAGAGTCCTATATGAGCGGGAAGGCTTCCCAATACACCTAATAATCCTAAGTAATATATTTCAATGGATAATAACAGAAGGGGGTGAAAGAGGGAATACAGAGTCGGGGTCAAGAGAGTCCTTATATGGGTGGGAAGGCTTCCCAATACACCTAATAATCCCTAAGTAATATATTTCAATGGATAATAACAGAAAGGGGGTGAAAGAGGGAATACAGAGTCGGGGTCAAGAGAGTCCTTATGGGGGGAAGGCTTCCCAATACACCTAATAATCCCTAAGTAATATATTTCAATGGATAATAACAGAAGGGGGTGAAAGAGGGAATATAGAGTCGGGGTCAAGAGAGTCCTATATGGGGGAAGGCTTCCCAATACACCTAATAATCCTTAAGTAATATATTTCAATGGATAATAACAGAAGGGGGTGAAAGAGGGAATACAGAGTCGGGGTCAAGAGAGTCTATATGGGGGAAGGCTTCCCAATACACCTAATATCCCTAAGTAATATATTTCAATGGATAATAACAGAAGGGGGTGAAAGAGGGAATACAGAGTCGGGTCAAGAGAGTCCTATATGAGCGGGAAGGCTTCCCAATACACCTAATAATCCCTAAGTAATATATTTCAATGGATAATAACAGAAGGGGGGTGAAAGAGGGAATACAGAGTCGGGGTCAAGAGAGTCTATATGGGGGGAAGGCTTCCCAATACACCTAATAATCCCTAAGTAATATATTTCAATGGATAATAACAGAAGGGGGTGAAAGAGGGAATACAGAGTCGGGGTCAAGAGAGTCTTATATGGGTGGAAGGCTTCCCAATACACCTAATAATCCCTAAGTAATATATTTCAATGGATAATAACAGAAGGGGGTGAAAGAGGGAATACAGAGTCGGGGTCAAGAGAGTCCTATATGAGCGGGAAGGCTTCCCAATACACCTAATATCCCTAAGTAATATATTTCAATGGATAATAACAGAAGGGGGGTGAAAGAGGGAATACAGAGTCAGGGTCAAGAGAGTCTTATATGGGGGAAGGCTTCCCAATACACCTAATAATCCTAAGTAATATATTTCAATGGATAATAACAGAAGGGGGGTGAAAGAGGGAATACAGAGTCGGGGTCAAGAGAGTCTTATATGGGTGGAAGGCTTCCCAATACACCTAATAATCCCTAAGTAATATATTTCAATGGATAATAACAGAAGGGGGTGAAAGAGGGAATACAGAGTCGGGGTCAAGAGAGTCCTTATATGGGTGGGAAGGCTTCCCAATACTCCTAATAATCCCTAAGTAATATATTTCAATGGATAATAACAGAAAGGGGGTGAAAGAGGGAATACAGAGTCGGGGTCAAGAGAGTCCTATATGGGTGGAAGGCTTCCCAATACACCTAATAATCCTTAAGTAATATATTTCAATGGATAATAACAGAAGGGGGGTGAAAGAGGGAATATAGCGTCGGGGTCAAGAGAGTCCTATATGGCGGGAAGGCTTCCAATACACCTAATAATCCCTAAGTAATATATTTCAATGATAATAACAGAAAGGGGGTTGAAAGAGGGAATACAGAATCGGGGTCAAGAGAGTCCTATATGGGTGGGAAGGCTTCCCAATACACCTAATAATCCTAAGTAATATATTTCAATGGATAATAACAGAAGGGGGTGAAAGAGGGAATACAGAGTCCGGGTCAAGAGAGTCCTATTTGGGTGGGAAGGCTTCCCAATATCCTAATAATCCCTAAGTAATATTTCAATGGATAATAACAGAAGGGGGTGAAAGAGGGAATACAGAGTCGGGGTCAAGAGAGTCCTATATGGCGGGAAGGCTTCCCAATACACCTAAATAATCCCTAAGTAATATATTTCAATGGATAATAACAGAAGGGGGGTGAAAGAGGGAATACAGAGTCGGGTCAAGAGAGTCCTATATGGGTGGGAAGGCTTCCCAATACACCTAAAATCCCTAAGTAATATCTTTCAATGGATAATAACAGAAGGGGGGTGAAAGAGGGAATACAGAGTCCGGGTCAGAGAGTCCTATTTGGGTGGGAAGGCTTCCCATTACACCTAATAATCCCTAAGTAATATATTTCAATGGATAATAACAGAAGGGGGTGAAAGAGGGAATACAGAGTCGGGGTCAAGAGAGTCCTATATGGGTGGGAAGGCTTCCCAATACACCTAATAATCCCTAAGTAATATCTTTCAATGGATAATAACAGAAGAGGGGTGAAAGAGGGAATACAGAGTCGGGTCAAGAGAGTCCTATATGGGTGGGAAGGCTTCCCAATACACCTAATAATCCCTAAGTAATATCTTTCAATGGATAATAACAGAAGGGGGGTGAAAGAGGGAATACAGAGTCGGGGTCAAGAGAGTCCTATATGGGTGGGAAGGCTTCCCAATACACCTAATAATCCCTAAGTAATATATTTCAATGGATAATAACAGAAGGGGGTGAAAGAGGGAATACAGAGTCGGGGTCAAGAGAGTTTATATGAGCGGGAAGGCTTCCCAATACTCCTAATGATCCCTAAGTAATATATTTCAATGGATAATAACAGAAGGGGGTGAAAGAGGGAATACAGAGTCGGGGTCAAGAGAGTCCTATATGGGTGGGAAGGCTTCCCAATACACCTAATAATCCTAAGTAATATCTTTCAATGGATAATAACAGAAGGGGGGTGAAAGAGGGAATACAGAGTCGGGGTCAAGAGAGTCCTTATATGGGTGGGAAGGCTTCCCAATACTCCTAATGATCCCTAAGTAATCTACTTTCAATGGATAATAATAGAAAGGGGGTGAAAGAGGGAATACAGAGTCGGGGTCAAGAGAGTCCTATATGGGTGGGAAGGCTTCCCAATACACCTAATAATCCCTAAGTAATATATTTCAATGGATAATAACAGAAGGGGGTGAAAGAGGGAATACAGAATCGGGTCAAGAGAGTCCTATATGGGTGGGAAGGCTTCCCAATACTCCTAATAATCCCTAAGTAATCTATTTCAATGGATAATAACAGAAGGGGGTGAAAGAGGGAATACAGAGTCGGGGTCAAGAGAGTCCTATATGGGTGGGAAGGCTTCCCAATACACCTAAATCCTAAGTAATATCTTTCAATGGATAATAACAGAAGGGGGGTGAAAGAGGGAATACAGAGTCGGGGTCAAGAGAGTCCTATATGGGTGGGAAGGCTTCCCAATACACCTAATAATCCCTAAGTAATATCTTTCAATGGATAATAACAGAAGGGGGGTGAAAGAGGGAATACAGAGTCGGGGTCAAGAGAGTCCTATATGGGTGGGAAGGCTTCCCAATACACCTAATAATCCCTAAGTAATCTATTTCAATGGATAATAACAGAAGGGGGTGAAAGAGGGAATACAGAGTCGGGGTCAAGAGAGTCCTATATGGGTGGGAAGGCTTCCCAATACACCTAATGATCCCTTAAGTAATATATTTCAATGATAATAACAGAAGGGGGGTGAAAGAGGGAATACAGAGTCGGGGTCAAGAGAGTCCTATATGGGTGGGAAGGCTTCCCAATACACCTAATGATCCCTAAGTAATATCTTTCAATGGATAATAACAGAAGGGGGGTGAAAGAGGGAATACAGAGTCGGGGTCAAGAGAGTCCTATATGGGTGGGAAGGCTTCCCAATACTCCTAATGATCCCTAAGTAATCTATTTCAATGGATAATAACAGAAGGGGGGTGAAAGAGGGAATACAGAGTCGGGGTCAAGAGAGTCTTATATGAGCGGGAAGGCTTCCCAATACACCTAATAATCCCTAAGTAATATATTTCAATGGATAATAACAGAAGGGGGGTGAAAGAGGGAATACAGAGTCGGGGTCAAGAGAGTCCTATATGGGTGGGAAGTCTTCCCAATACTCCTAATGATCCCTAAGTAATCTATTTCAATGGATAATAACAGAAGGGGGGTGAAAGAGGGAATACAGAGTCGGGGTCAAGAGAGTCCTATATGGGTGGGAAGCTTCCCAATACTCCTAATGATCCCTAAGTAATATCTTTCAATGGATAATAACAGAAGGGGGGTGAAAGAGGGAATACAGAGTCGGGGTCAAGAGAGTCTTATATGGCGGGAAGGCTTCCCAATACACCTAATAATCCCTAAGTAATCTATTTCAATGGATAATAACAGAAGGGGGTGAAAGAGGGAATACAGAGTCGGGGTCAAGGAGTCTATATGAGTGGGAATGCTTCCCAATACTCCTAATGATCCCTAAGTAATCTATTTTAATGGATAATAACAGAAGGGGGTGAAAGAGGGAATACAGAGTCGGGGTCATGAGAGTCCTATATGGGTGGGAAGCTTCCCAATACACCTAATATCCCTAAGTAATCTATTTCAATGGATAATAACAGAAGGGGGGTGAAAGAGGGAATACAGAGTCGGGGTAAAGAGAGTCGATATGGTCGGGAAGTCTTCCCAATACTGCTAATGATCCCTAAGTAATATATTTCAATGGATAATAACAGAAGGGGGGTGAAAGAGGGAATACAGAGTCGGGGTCAAGAGAGTCTTATATGAGCGGAAGGCTTCCCAATACTCATAATAATCCCTAAGTAATCTATTTCAATGGATAATAACAGAAGGGGGTGAAAGAGGGAATACAGAGTCGGGGTCAAGAGAGTCCTATATGGTGGGAAGGCTTCCCAATACTATAATGATCCCTAAGTAATCTATTTCAATGGATAATAACAGAAGGGGGGTGAAAGAGGGAATACAGAGTCGGGGTCAAGAGAGTCCTATATGGGTGGGAAGGCTTCCCAATACTCCTAATAATCCCTAAGTAATATATTTCAATGGATAATAACAGAAGGGGGGTGAAAGAGGGAATACAGAGTCGGGGTCAAGAGAGTCTTATATGGCGGGAAGGCTTCCCAATACTCTAATGATCCCTAAGTAATATATTTCAATGGATAATAACAGAAAGGGGTTGAAAGAGGGAATACAGAGTCGGGGTCAAGAGAGTCCTATATGGATGGGAAGGCTTCCCAATACTATAATGATCCCTAAGTAATCTATTTCAATGGATAATAACAGAAGGGGGGTGAAAGAGGGAATATAGAGTCGGGGTCAAGAAGTCCTATATGGGTGGGAAGGCTTCCCAATACTCCTAATAATCCCTAAGTAATATATTTCAATGGATAATAACAGAAGGGGGTGAAAGAGGGAATACAGAGTCGGGGTCAAGAGAGTCCTATATGGGTGGGAAGGCTTCCCAATACTCCTAATAATCCCTAAGTAATATATTTCAATGGATAATAACAGAAGGGGGGTGAAAGAGGGAATACAGAGTCGGGGTCAAGAGAGTCCTATATGGGTGGGAAGGCTTCCCAATACTCCTAATAATCCCTAAGTAATATATTTCAATGGATAATAACAGAAGGGGGGTGAAAGAGGGAATACAGAGTCGGGGTCAAGAGAGTCCTATATGGGTGGGAAGGCTTCCCAATACTCCTAATAATCCCTAAGTAATATATTTCAATGGATAATAACAGAAGGGGGTGAAAGAGGGAATACAGAGTCGGGTCAAGAGAGTCCTATATGGGTGGGAAGGCTTCCCAATACTCCTAATAATCCCTAAGTAATATATTTCAATGGATAATAACAGAAAGGGGGTGAAAGAGGGAATACAGAGTCGGGGTCAAGAGAGTCCTATATGGGTGGGAAGGCTTCCCAATACTCCTAATAATCCCTAAGTAATATATTTCAATGGATAATAACAGAAAGGGGGTGAAAGAGGGAATACAGAGTCGGGGTCAAAGAGTCCTATATGGGTGGGAAGGCTTCCCAATACTCCTAATGATCCCTAAGTAATATATTTCAATGGATAATAACAGAAAGGGGTGAAAGAGGAATACAGAGTCGGGTCAAGAGAGTCCTATATGGGTGGGAAGGCTTCCCAATACTATTAATGATCCCTAAGTAATCTATTTCAATGGATAATAACAGAAGGGGGGTGAAAGAGGGAATACAGAGTCGGGGTCAAGAGAGTCCTATATGGGTGGGAAGGCTTCCCAATACTCCTAATAATCCCTAAGTAATATTTTCAATGGATAATAACAGAAGGGGGGTGAAAGAGGGAATACAGAGTCGGGGTCAAGAGAGTCCTATATGGGCGGGAAGGCTTCCCAATACACCTAATAATCCCTAAGTAATATATTTCAATGGATAATAACAGAAGGGGGGTGAAAGAGGGAATACAGAGTCGGGGTCAAGAGAGTCCCATATGGGTGGGAAGGCTTCCCAATACACCTAATAATCCCTAAGTAATATTTCAATGGATAATAACAGAAGGGGGGTGAAAGAGGGAATACAGAGTCGGGGTCAAGAGAGTCCTATATGGGTGGGAAGGCTTCCCAATACTCCTAATGATCCCTAAGTAATCTATTTCAATGGATAATAACAGAAGGGGTGAAAGAGGGAATACAGAGTCGGGGTCAAGAGAGTCCTATATGGGTGGGAAGGCTTCCCAATACACCTAATAATCCCTAAGTAATATCTTTCAATGGATAATAACAAAAGGGGGGTGAAAGAGGGAATACAGAGTCGGGGTCAAGAAGAGTCCTATATGGGTGGGAAGGCTTCCCAATACACCTAATAATCCCTAAGTAATATCTTTCAATGGATAATAACAGAAGGGGGGTGAAAGGGGAATAGAGAGTCGGGGTCAAGAGAGTCCTATATGGGTGGGAAGGCTTCCCAATACACCTAATAATCCCTAAGTAATATCATTTCAATGGATAATAACAGAAGGGGGGTGAAAGAGGGAATACAGAGTCAGGGTCAAGAGAGTCCTATATGGGTGGGAAGGCTTCCCAATACACCTAATAATCCCTAAGTAATATCTTTCAATGGATAATAACAGAAGGGGGGTGAAAGAGGGAATACAGAGTCGGGGTCAAGAGAGTCCTATATGGGTGGGAAGGCTTCCCAATACTCCTAATGATCCCTAAGTAATCTATTTCAGTGGATAATAACAGAAGGGGGGTGAAAGAGGGAATACAGAGTCGGGGTCAAGAGAGTCCTATATGGGTGGGAAGGCTTCCCAATACACCTAATAATCCCTAAGTAATATCTTTCAATGGATAATAACAGAAGGGGGGTGAAAGAGGGAATACAGAGTCGGGTCAAGAGAGTCCTATATGGGTGGGAAGGCTTCCCAATACACCTAATAATCCCTAAGTAATATCTTTCAATGGATAATAACAGAAGGGGGGTGAAAGAGGGAATACAGAGTCGGGGTCAAGAGAGTCCTATATGGGTGGGAAGGCTTCCCAATACCTAATAATCCCTAAGTAATATCTTTAGTGGATAATAACAGAAGGGGGGTGAAAGAGGGAATACAGAGTCGGGTCAAGAGAGTCCTATATGGGTGGGAAGGCTTCCCAATACACCTAATAATCCCTAAGTAATATCTTTAATGGATAATAACAGAAGGGGGGTGAAAGAGGGAATACAGAGTCGGGGTCAAGAGAGTCCTATATGGGTGGGAAGGCTTCCCAATACACCTAATAATCCCTAAGTAATATCTTTCAATGGATAATAACAGAAGGGGGGTGAAAGAGGGAATACAGAGTCGGGGTCAAGAGAGTCCTATATGGGTGGGAAGGCTTCCCAATACACCTAATAATCCCTAAGTAATATCTTCAATGGATAATAACAGAAGGGGGGTGAAAGAGGGAATACAGAGTCGGGGTCAAGAGAGTCCTATATGGGTGGGAAGGCTTCCCAATACACCTAATAATCCCTAAGTAATATATTTCAATGGATAATAACAGAAGGGGGGTGAAAGAGGGAATACAGAGTCGGGGTCAAGAGAGTCCTATATGGGTGGGAAGGCTTCCCAATACACCTAATAATCCCTAAGTAATATCATTTCAGTGGATAATAACAGAAGGGGGGTGAAAGAGGGAATACAGAGTCGGGGTCAAGAGAGTCCTATATGGGTGGGAAGGCTTCCCAATACACCTAATAATCCCTAAGTAATATCTTTCAATGGATAATAACAGAAGGGGGGTGAAAGAGGGAATACAGAGTCGGGGTCAAGAGAGTCCTATATGGTGGGAAGGCTTCCCAATACACCTAATAATCCCTAAGTAATATCTTTCAATGGATAATAACAGAAGGGGGGTGAAAGAGGGAATACAGAGTCGGGGTCAAGAGAGTCCTATGGGTGGGAAGGCTTCCCAATACACCTAATAATCCCTAAGTAATCTATTTCGATGGATAATAACAGAAGGGGGGTGAAAGAGGGAATACAGAGTCGGGGTCAAGAGAGTCCTATATGGGTGGGAAGGCTTCCCAATACACCTAATAATCCCTAAGTAATATCTTTCAATGGATAATAACAGAAGGGGGGTGAAAGAGGGAAATACAGAGTCGGGGTCAAGAGAGTCCTATATGGGTGGGAAGGCTTCCCAATACTCCCTAAGTAATATATTTCAATGGATAATAACAGAAGGGGGGTAAAAGAGGGAATACAGAGTCGGGGTCAAGAGAGTCCTATATGGGTGGGAAGGCTTCCCAATACACCTAATAATCCCTAAGTAATCTATTTCATGGATAATAACAGAAGGGGGGTGAAAGAGGGAATACAGAGTCGGGGTCAAGAGAGTCCTATATGGGTGGGAAGGCTTCCCGATACTCCTAATGATCCCTAAGTAATCTATTTCAATGGATAATAACAGAAGGGGGGTGAAAGAGGGAATACAGAGTCGGGGTCAAGAGAGTCCTATATGGGTGGGAAGGCTTCCCAATACTCCTAATGATCCCTAAGTAATCTATTTCAGTGGATAATAACAGAAGGGGGGTGAAAGAGGGAATACAGAGTCGGGGTCAAGAGAGTCCTATATGGGTGGGAAGGCTTCCCAATACACCTAATAATCCCTAAGTAATATCTTTAATGGATAATAACAGAAGGGGGGTGAAAGAGGGAATACAGAGTCGGGGTCAAGAGAGTCCTATATGGGTGGGAAGGCTTCCCAATACTCCTAATGATCCCTAAGTAATCTATTTCAGTGGATAATAACAGAAGGGGGGTGAAAGAGGGAATACAGAGTCGGGGTCAAGAGAGTCCTATATGGGTGGGAAGGCTTCCCAATACACCTAATAATCCCTAAGTAATATATTTCAATGGATAATAACAGAAGGGGGGTGAAAGAGGGAATACAGAGTCGGGGTCAAGAGAGTCCTATATGGGTGGGAAGGCTTCCCAATACACCTAATAATCCCTAAGTAATATATTTCAATGGATAATAACAGAAGGGGGGTGAAAGAGGGAATACAGAGTCGGGGTCAAGAGAGTCCTATATGGGTGGGAAGGCTTCCCAATACTCCTAATGATCCCTAAGTAATATATTTCAGAGGATAATAACAGAAGGGGGGAAAGAGGGAATACAGAGTCGGGGTCAAGAGAGTCCTATATGGGTGGGAAGGCTTCCCAATACACCTAATAATCCCTAAGTAATATCTTTAATGGATAATAACAGAAGGGGGTGAAAGAGGGAATACAGAGTCGGGGTCAAGAGAGTCCTATATGGGTGGGAAGGCTTCCCAATACACCTAATAATCCCTAAGTAATATATTTCAATGGATAATAACAGAAGGGGGGTGAAAGAGGGAATACAGAGTCGGGGTCAAGAGAGTCCTATATGGGTGGGAAGGCTTCCCAATACAACTAATAATCCCTAAGTAATATCTTTCAATGGATAATAACAGAAGAGGGGTGAAAGAGGGAATACAGAGTCGGGGACAAGAGAGTCCTATATGGGTGGGAAGGCTTCCCAATACTCCTAATGAGCCCTAAGTAATTCTTTTCAATGGATAATAACAGAAGGGGGGTGAAAGAGGGAATACAGAGTCGGGGTCAAGAGAGTCCTTATGGGTGGGAAGGCTTCCCAATACTCCTAATGATCCCTAAGTAATCTATTTCAATGGATAATAACAGAAGGGGGTGAAAGAGGGAATACAGAGTCGGGGTCAAGAGAGTCCTATATGGGTGGGAAGGCTTCCCAATACACCTAATAATCCCTAAGTAATATCTTTCAATGGATAATAACAGAAGGGGGGTGAAAGAGGGAATACAGAGTCGGGGTCAAGAGAGTCCTATATGGGTGGGAAGGCTTCCCAATACACCTAATAATCCCTAAGTAATATATTTCAATGGATAATAACAGAAGGGGGGTGAAAGAGGGAATACAGAGTCGGGGTCAAGAGAGTCCTATATGGGTGGGAAGGCTTCCCAATACACCTAATAATCCCTAAGTACTATATTTCAGTGGATAATAACAGAAGGGGGGTGAAAGAGGGAATACAGAGTCGGGGTCAAGAGAGTCCTATATGGGTGGGAAGGCTTCCCAATACTCCTAATGATCCCTAAGTAATCTATTTCAGTGGATAATAACAGAAGGGGGGTGAAAGAGGGAATACAGAGTCGGGGTCAAGAGAGTCCTATATGGGTGGGAAGGCTTCCCAATACACCTAATAATCCCTAAGTAATATCTTTAATGGATAATAACAGAAGGGGGGTGAAAGAGGGAATACAGAGTCGGGGTCAAGAGAGTCCTATATGGGTGGGAAGGCTTCCCAATACACCTAATAATCCCTAAGTAATATCTTTCAATGGATAATAACAGAAGGGGGGTGAAAGAGGGAATACAGAGTCGGGGTCAAGAGAGTCCTATATGGGTGGGAAGGCTTCCCAATACATCCTAATAATCCCTAAGTAATATATTTCAATGGATAATAACAGAAGGGGGGTGAAAGAGGGAATACAGAGTCGGGGTCAAGAGAGTCCTATATGGGTGGGAAGGCTTCCCAATACACCTAATAATCCCTAAGTAATATATTTCAATGGATAATAACAGAAGGGGGGTGAAAGAGGGAATACAGAGTCGGGGTCAAGAGAGTCCTATATGGGTGGGAAGGCTTCCCAATACTCCTAATGATCCCTAAGTAATATATTTCAGTGGATAATAACAGAAGGGGGGTGAAAGAGGGAATACAGAGTCGGGGTCAAGAGAGTCCTATATGGGTGGGAAGGCTTCCCAATACACCTAATAATCCCTAAGTAATATCTTTAATGGATAATAACAGAAGGGGGTGAAAGAGGGAATACAGAGTCGGGGTCAAGAGAGTCCTATATGGGTGGGAAGGCTTCCCAATACACCTAATAATCCCTAAGTAATATATTTCAATGGATAATAACAGAAGGGGGGTGAAAGAGGGAATACAGAGTCGGGGTCAAGAGAGTCCTATATGGGTGGGAAGGCTTCCCAATACACCTAATAATCCCTAAGTAATATCTTTCAGTGGATAATAACAGAAGGGGGTGAAAGAGGGAATACAGAGTCGGGGACAAGAGAGTCCTATATGGGTGGGAAGGCTTCCCAATACTCCTAATGAATCCCTAAGTAATATCTTTCAGTGGATAATAACAGAAGGGGGGTGAAAGAGGGAATACAGAGTCGGGGTCAAGAGAGTCCTATATGGTGGGAAGGCTTCCCAATACTCCTAATGATCCCTAAGTAATCTATTTCAGTGGATAATAACAGAAGGGGGTGAAAGAGGGAATACAGAGTCGGGGTCAAGAGAGTCCTATATGGGTGGGAAGGCTTCCCAATACACCTAATAATCCCTAAGTAATATTTCAATGGATAATAACAGAAGGGGGGTGAAAGAGGGAATACAGAGTCGGGGTCAAGAGAGTCCTATATGGGTGGGAAGGCTTCCCAATACACCTAATAATCCCTAAGTAATATATTTCAATGGATAATAACAGAAGGGGGGTGAAAGAGGGAATACAGAGTCGGGGTCAAGAGAGTCCTATATGGGTGGGAAGGCTTCCCAATACACCTAATAATCCCTAAGTAATATATTTCAATGGATAATAACAGAAGGGGGGTGAAAGAGGGAATACAGAGTCGGGGTCAAGAGAGTCCTATATGGGTGGGAAGGCTTCCCAATACACCTAATAATCCCTAAGTAATCTTTCAATGGATAATAACAGAAGGGGGGTGAAAGAGGGAATACAGAGTCGGGGTCAAGAGAGTCCTATATGGGTGGGAAGGCTTCCCAATACACCTAATGATCCCTAAGTAATCTATTTCAATGGATAATAACAGAAGGGGGGTGAAAGAGGGAATACAGAGTCGGGGTCAAGAGAGTCCTATATGGGTGGGAAGGCTTCCCAATACACCTAATAATCCCTAAGTAATATCTTTCAATGGATAATAACAGAAGGGGGTGAAAGAGGGAATACAGAGTCGGGGTCAAGAGAGTCCTATATGGGTGGGAAGGCTTCCCAATACTCCTAATGATCCCTAAGTAATATCTTTCAATGGATAATAACAGAAGGGGGGTGAAAGAGGGAATACAGAGTCGGGGTCAAGAGAGTCCTATATGGGTGGGAAGGCTTCCCAATACACCTAATAATCCCTAAGTAATATCTTTCATTAAAGATAATAATATGGGTGGGAAGGCTTCCCAATACACCTAATAATCCCTAAGTAATATCTTTCAATGGATAATAACAGAAGGGGGGTGAAAGAGGGAATACAGAGTCGGGGTCAAGAGAGTCCTCTATGGGTGGGAAGGCTTCCCAATACACCTAATAATCCCTAAGTAATATCTTTCAATGGATAATAACAGAAGGGGGGTGAAAGAGGGAATACAGAGTCAGGGTCAAGAGAGTCCTATATGGTGGGAAGGCTTCCCAATACACCTAATGATCCCTAAGTAATATCTTTCATTAGATAATAACAGGGGGGAAGGAATACAGAATAATCAAGTAATATCCATAGATATAATATGGGTGGGAAGGCTTCCAATACACCTAATAATCCCTAAGTAATATCTTTCAATGGATAATAACAGAAGGGGGTGAAAGAGGGAATACAGAGTCGGGGTCAAGAGAGTCCTATATGGGTGGGAAGGCTTCCCAATACACCTAATAATCCCTAAGTAATATCTTTCAGTGGATAATAACGAAGGGGTGAAAGAGGGAATACAGAGTCAGGGTCAAGAGAGTCCTATATGGGTGGGAAGGCTTCCCAATACTCTTAATGATCCCTAAGTAATCTATTTCAGTGGATAATAACAGAAGGGGGTGAAAGAGGGAATACAGAGTCGGGGTCAAGAGAGTCCTATATGGGAGGGAAGGCTTCCCAATACACCTAAAAATCCATAAGTAATATATTTCAATGGATAATAACAGAAGGGGGTGAAAGAGGGAATACAGAGTCGGGGTCAAGAGAGTCCTAATGGGTGGGAAGGCTTCCCAATACTCCTAATGATCCCTAAGTAATCTATTTCAGTGGATAATAACAGGGGGGGTGAAAGAGGGAATACAGAGTCGGGGTCAAGAGAGTCCTATATGGGTGGGAAGGCTTCCCAATACACCTAAAATCCCTAAGTAATATCTTTAATGGATAATAACAGAAGGGGGGTGAAAGAGGGAATACAGAGTCGGGGTCAAGAGAGTCCTATATGGGTGGGAAGGCTTCCAATACTCCTAATGATCCCTAAGTAATCTACTTTCAGTGGATAATAACAGGGGGGGTGAAAGAGGGAATACAGAGTCGGGGTCAAGAGAGTCCTATATTGGGTGGGAAGGCTTCCCAATACTCCTAATGATCCCTAAGTAATCTATTTCAGTGGATAATAACAGAAGGGGGGTGAAAGAGGGAATACAGAGTCGGGGTCAAGAGAGTCCTATATGGGTGGGAAGGCTTCCCAATACTCCTAATGATCCCTAAGTAATCTATTTCAGTGGATAATAACAGAAGGGGGGTGAAAGAGGGAATACAGAGTCGGGGTCAAGAGAGTCCTATATGGGTGGGAAGGCTTCCCAATACACCTAATAATCCCTAAGTAATATCCTCAATGGATAATAACAGAAGGGGTGAAAGAGGGAATACAGAGTCGGGGTCAAGAGAGTCCTATATGGGTGGGAAGGCTTCCCAATACTCCTAATGATCCCTAAGTAATCTATTTCAGTGGATAATAACAGAAGGGGGGTGAAAGAGGGAATACAGAGTCGGGGTCAAGAGAGTCCTCTATGGGTGGGAAGGCTTCCCAATACACCTAATAATCCCTAAGTAATATCTTTAAATGGATAATAACAGAAGGGGGGTGAAAGAGGGAATACAGAGTCGGGGTCAAGAGAGTCCTATATGGGTGGGAAGGCTTCCCAATACACCTAATAATCCCTAAGTAATATATTTCAATGGATAATAACAGAAGGGGGGTGAAAGAGGGAATACAGAGTCGGGGTCAAGAGAGTCCTATATGGGTGGGAAGGCTTCCCAATACTCCTAAAATCCCTAAGTAATCTATTTCAATGGATAATAACAGAAGGGGGTGAAAGAGGGAATACAGAGTCGGGGTCAAGAGAGTCCTATATGGGTGGGAAGGCTTCCCAATACACCTAATAATCCCTAAGTAATATCTTTAATGGATAATAACAGAAGGGGGGTGAAAGAGGGAATACAGAGTCGGGGTCAAGAGAGTCCTATATGGGTGGGAAGGCTTCCCAATACTCCTAATGATCCCTAAGTAATCTATTTCAGTGGATAATAACAGAAGGGGGGTGAAAGAGGGAATACAGAGTCGGGGTCAAGAGAGTCCTATATGGGTGGGAAGGCTTCCCAATACTCCTAATGATCCCTAAGTAATCTATTTCAGTGGATAATAACAGAAGGGGGGTGAAAGAGGGAATACAGAGTCGGGGTCAAGAGAGTCCTATATGGGTGGGAAGGCTTCCCAATACTCCTAATGATCCCTAAGTAATCTATTTCAGTGGATAATAACAGAAGGGGGGTGAAAGAGGGAATACAGAGTCGGGGTCAAGAGAGTCCTATATGGGTGGGAAGGCTTCCCAATACTCCTAATGATCCCTAAGTAATCTATTTCAGTGGATAATAACAGAAGGGGGGTGAAAGAGGGAATACAGAGTCGGGGTCAAGAGAGTCCTATATGGGTGGGAAGGCTTCCCAATACACCTAATAATCCCTAAGTAATATCTTTAATGGATATAACAGAAGGGGGTGAAAGAGGGAATACAGAGTCGGGGTCAAGAGAGTCCTATATGGGTGGGAAGGCTTCCCAATACACCTAATAATCCCTAAGTAATATCTTTCAATGGATAATAACAGAAGGGGGGTGAAAGAGGGAATACAGAGTCGGGGTCAAGAGAGTCCTATATGGGTGGGAAGGCTTCCCAATACACCTAATAATCCCTAAGTAATATCTTTCAATGGATAATAACAGAAGGGGGTGAAAGAGGGAATACAGAGTCGGGGTCAAGAGAGTCCTATATGGGTGGGAAGGCTTCCCAATACACCTAATAATCCCTAAGTAATATATTTCAATGGATAATAACAGAAGGGGGGTGAAAGAGGGAATACAGAGTCGGGGTCAAGAGAGTCCTATATGGGTGGGAAGGCTTCCCAATACACCTAATAATCCCTAAGTAATATATTTCAATGGATAATAACAGAAGGGGGGTGAAAGAGGGAATACAGAGTCGGGGTCAAGAGAGTCCTATATGGGTGGGAAGGCTTCCCAATACACCTAATAATCCCTAAGTAATATATTTCAATGGATAATAACAGAAGGGGGGTGAAAGAGGGAATACAGAGTCGGGGTCAAGAGAGTCCTATATGGGTGGGAAGGCTTCCCAATACTCCTAATGATCCCTAAGTAATATTTCAGTGGATAATAACAGAAGGGGGGTGAAAGAGGGAATACAGAGTCGGGGTCAAGAGAGTCCTATATGGGTGGGAAGGCTTCCCAATACTCCTAATGATCCCTAAGTAATCTATTTCAATGGATAATAACAGAAGGGGGGTGAAAGAGGGAATACAGAGTCGGGGTCAAGAGAGTCCTATATGGGTGGGAAGGCTTCCCAATACACCTAATATCCCTAAGTAATATCTTTCAGTGGATAATAACAGAAGGGGGGTGAAAGAGGGAATACAGAGTCGGGTCAAGAGAGTCCTATATGGGTGGGAAGGCTTCCCAATACACCTAATAATCCCTAAGTAATATCTTTCAGTGGATAATAACAGAAGGGGGGTGAAAGAGGGAATACAGAGTCGGGGTCAAGAGAGTCCTATATGGGTGGGAAGGCTTCCCAATACACCTAATAATCCCTAAGTAATATATTTCAATGGATAATAACAGAAGGGGGGTGAAAGAGGGAATACAGAGTCGGGGTCAAGAGAGTCCTATATGGGTGGGAAGGCTTCCCAATACACCTAATAATCCCTAAGTAATATCTTTCAGTGGATAATAACAGAAGGGGGGTGAAAGAGGGAATACAGAGTCGGGGTCAAGAGAGTCCTATATGGGTGGGAAGGCTTCCCAATACACCTAATAATCCCTAAGTAATATCTTTCAGTGGATAATAACAGAAGGGGGTGAAAGAGGGAATACAGAGTCGGGGTCAAGAGAGTCCTATATGGGTGGGAAGGCTTCCCAATACACCTAATAATCCCTAAGTAATATCTATTTCAATGGATAATAACAGAAGGGGGGTGAAAGAGGGAATACAGAGTCGGGGTCAAGAGAGTCCTATATGGGTGGGAAGGCTTCCCAATACACCTAATAATCCCTAAGTAATATCTTTCAATGGATAATAACAGAAGGGGGGTGAAAGAGGGAATACAGAGTCGGGGTCAAGAGAGTCCTATATGGGTGGGAAGGCTTCCCAATACACCTAATAATCCCTAAGTAATCTTTTCAGTGGATAATAACAGAAGGGGGGTGAAAGAGGGAATACAGAGTCGGGGTCAAGAGAGTCCTATATGGGGGGAAGGCTTCCCAATACTCCTAATAATCCCTAAGTAATCTTTTCAGTGGATAATAACAGAAGGGGGGTGAAAGAGGGAATACAGAGTCGGGGTCAAGAGAGTCCTATATGGGTGGGAAGGCTTCCCAATACTCCTAATGATCCCTAAGTAATCTATTTCAATGGATAATAACAGAAGGGGGTGAAAGAGGGAATACAGAGTCGGGGTCAAGAGAGTCCTATATGGGTGGGAAGGCTTCCCAATACACCTAATAATCCCTAAGTAATATCTTTCAATGGATAATAACAGAAGGGGGTGAAAGAGGGAATACAGAGTCGGGGTCAAGAGAGTCCTATATGGGTGGGAAGGCTTCCCAATACACCTAATAATCCCTAAGTAATATCTTTCAGGATAATAACAGAAGGGGGGTGAAAGAGGGAATACAGAGTCGGGGTCAAGAGAGTCCTATATGGGTGGGAAGGCTTCCCAATACACCTAATAATCCCTAAGTAATCTTTTTCAGTGGATAATAACAGAAGGGGGGTGAAAGAGGGAATACAGAGTCGGGGTCAAGAGAGTCCTATATGGGGGGAAGGCTTCCCAATACTCCTAATATCCCTAAGTAATCTATTTCAGTGGATAATAACAGAAGGGGGGTGAAAGAAGGGAATACAGAGTCGGGGTCAAGAGAGTCCTATATGGGTGGGAAGGCTTCCCAATACACCTAATATCCCTAAGTAATCTTTCAATGGATAATAACAGAAGGGGGGTGAAAGAGGGAATACAGAGTCGGGGTCAAGAGAGTCCTATATGGGTGGGAAGGCTTCCCAATACACCTAATAATCCCTAAGTAATATCTTTCAATGGATAATAACAGAAGGGGGGTGAAAGAGGGAATACAGAGTCGGGGTCAATAGAGTCCTATATGGGTGGGAAGGCTTCCCAATACACCTAATAATCCCTAAGTAATATCTTTCAATGGATAATAACAGAAGGGGGGTGAAAGAGGGAATACAGAGTCGGGGTCAAGAGAGTCCTATATGGGTGGGAAGGCTTCCCAATACACCTAATAATCCCTAAGTAATATCTTTCAATGGATAATAACAGAAGGGGGGTGAAAGAGGGAATACAGAGTCGGGGTCAAGAGAGTCCTATATGGGTGGGAAGGCTTCCCAATACACCTAATAATCCCTAAGTAATATCTTTCAATGGATAATAACAGAAGGGGGGTGAAAGAGGGAATACAGAGTCGGGGTCAAGAGAGTCCTATATGGGTGGGAAGGCTTCCCAATACTCCTAATGATCCCTAAGTAATCTATTTCAGTGGATAATAACAGAAGGGGGGTGAAAGAGGGAATACAGAGTCGGGGTCAAGAGAGTCCTATATGGGTGGGAAGGCTTCCCAATACACCTAATAATCCCTAAGTAATCTATTTCAATGGATAATAACAGAAGGGGGGTGAAAGAGGGAATACAGAGTCGGGGTCAAGAGAGTCCTATATGGGTGGGAAGGCTTCCCAATACTCCTAATGATCCCTAAGTAATTTTTTCAGTGGATAATAACAGAAGGGGGGTGAAAGAGGGAATACAGAGTCGGGGTCAAGAGAGTCCTATATGGGTGGGAAGGCTTCCCAATACACCTAATAATCCCTAAGTAATATCTTTCAATGGATAATAACAGAAGGGGGGTGAAAGAGGGAATACAGAGTCGGGGTCAAGAGAGTCCTATATGGGTGGGAAGGCTTCCCAATACTCCTAATGATCCCTAAGTAATTATTTCAGTGGATAATAACAGAAGGGGGGTGAAAGAGGGAATACAGAGTCGGGGTCAAGAGAGTCCTATATGGGTGGGAAGGCTTCCCAATACACCTAATAATCCCTAAGTAATATCTTTCAATGGATAATAACAGAAGGGGGGTGAAAGAGGGAATACAGAGTCGGGGTCAAGAGAGTCCTATATGGGTGGGAAGGCTTCCCAATACACCTAATAATCCCTAAGTAATATCTTTCAATGGATAATAACAGAAGGGGGGTGAAAGAGGGAATACAGAGTCGGGGTCAAGAGAGTCCTATATGGGTGGGAAGGCTTCCCAATACACCTAATAATCCCTAAGTAATATCTTTCAGGATAATAACAGAAGGGGGGTGAAAGAGGGAATACAGAGTCGGGGTCAAGAGAGTCCTATATGGGTGGGAAGGCTTCCCAATACACCTAATAATCCCTAAGTAATCTTTCAATGGATAATAACAGAAGGGGGTGAAAGAGGGAATACAGAGTCGGGGTCAAGAGAGTCCTATATGGGTGGGAAGGCTTCCCAATACTCCTAATGATCCCTAAGTAATATTTTCAGTGGATAATAACAGAAGGGGGGTGAAAGAGGGAATACAGAGTCGGGGTCAAGAGAGTCCTATATGGGTGGGAAGGCTTCCCAATACACCTAATAATCCCTAAGTAATATATTTCAATGGATAATAACAGAAGGGGGGTGAAAGAGGGAATACAGAGTCGGGGTCAAGAGAGTCCTATATGGGTGGGAAGGCTTCCCAATACACCTAATAATCCCTAAGTAATATCTTTCAATGGATAATAACAGAAGGGGGGTGAAAGAGGGAATACAGAGTCGGGGTCAAGAGAGTCCTATATGGGTGGGAAGGCTTCCCAATACACCTAATAATCCCTAAGTAATATCTTTCAATGGATAATAACAAAAGGGGTGAAAGAGGGAATACAGAGTCGGGGTCAAGAGAGTCCTATATGGGTGGGAAGGCTTCCCAATACACCTAATAATCCCTAAGTAATATCTTTCAATGGATAATAACATAAGGGGGGTGAAAGAGGGAATACAGAGTCGGGGTCAAGAGAGTCCTCTATGGGTGGGAGGCTTCCCTAATACACCTAATAATCCCTAAGTAATATCTTTCAATGTATAATAACAGAGGGGGGTGAAAGAGGTAATACAGAGTCGGGTCAAGAGAGTCCTATATGTGTGGGAAGGCTTCTCAATACACCTAATGATCCCTAAGTAATATCTTTCATTAGATAATAATATGGGTGGGAAGGCTTCTCAATACACCTAATAATCCCTAAGTAATATCTTTCATTAGATAATAATATGGGTGGGAAGGCTTCTCAATACACCTAATAATCCCTAAGTAATATCTTTCAATGGATAATAACAGAAGGGGGTTGAAAGAGGGAATACAGAGTCGGGGTCAAGAGAGTCCATTATGGGTGGGAAGGCTTCCCAATACACCTAATAATCCCTAAGTAATATCTTTCAGTGGATAATAACGGAAGGGGTTGAAAGAGGGAATACAGAGTCAGGGTCAAGAGAGTCCTATATGGGTGGGAAGGCTTCCCAATACTCTAATGATCCCTAAGTAATCTATTTCAGTGGATAATAAACAGAAGGGGGTGAAAGAGGGAATACAGAGTCGGGGTCAAGAGAGTCCTATATGGGTGGGAAGGCTTCCCAATACACCTAAAAATCCATAAGTAATATATTTCAATGGATAATAACAGAAGGGGAGTGAAAGAGGGAATACAGAGTCGGGGTCAAGAGAGTCCTAAATGGGTGGGAAGGCTTCCCAATACTCCTAATGATCCCTCAGTAATCTATTTCAGTGGATAATAACAGGGGGGGTGAAAGAGGGAATACAGAGTCGGGGTCAAGAGAGTCCTATATGGGTGGGAAGGCTTCCCAAGACACCTAAAAATCCCTAAGTAATATCTTTAAATGCATAATAACAAAAGGGGGGTGAAAGAGGGAATACAGAGTCGGGGTCAAGAGAGTCCTATATTGGTGGGAAGGCTTCTCAATACTCCTAATGATCCCTAAGTAATCTACTTCAGTGGATAATAACAGAAGGGGGGTGAAAGAGGGAATACAAAGTCGGGGTCAAGAGAGTCCTATTTGGGTGGGAAGGCTTCCCAATACTCCTAATGATCCCTAAGTAATCTATTTCAGTGGATAATAACAGAAGGGGGGTGAAAGTGGGAATACAGAGTCGGGGTCAAGAGAGTCCTATATGGGTGGGAAGGCTTCCCAATACTCCTAATGATCCCTAAGTAATCTATTTCAGTGGATAATAACAGAAGGGGGGTGAAAGAGGCAATACAGAGTCGGGGTCAAGAGAGTCCTATATGGGTGGGAATGCTTCCCAATACACCTAATAATCCATAAGTAATATCCTCAAATGCTTAATAACACGAAGGGGGTGAAAGAGGGAATACAGAGTCGGGGTCAAGAGAGTCCTATATGGGTGGGAAGGCTTCCCAATACTCCTAATGATCCCTAAGTAATCTATTTCAGTGGATAATAAGAGAAGGGGGGTGAAAGAGGCAATACAGAGTCGGGGTCAAGAGAGTCCTCTATGGGTGGGAAGGCTTCCCAATACACATAATAATCCCTAAGTAATATCTTTAAATGCTTAATAACACGAGTCGGGTGAAAGAGGGAATACAGAGTCGGGGTCAAGAGAGTCCTATATGGGTGGGAAGGCTTCCCAATACACCTAATAATCCCTAAGTAATATATTTCAATGGATAATAACAGAAGGGGGGTGAAAGAGGGAATACAGAGTCGGGGTCAAGAGAGTCCTATATGGGTGGGAAGGCTTCCCAATACACCTAAAAATCCCTAAGTAATATATTTCAATGGATAATAACAGAAGGGGGTGAAAGAGGGAATACAGAGTCGGGGTCAAGAGAGTCCTATATGGGTGGGAAGGCTTCCCAATACACCTAATAATCCCTAAGTAATATCTTTAAATGGATAATAACAAAGGGGGGTGAAAAGGGAATACAGAGTCGGGGTCAAGAGAGTCCTATATGGGTGGGAAGGCTTCCCAATACTCCTAATGATCCCTAAGTAATCTATTTCAGTGGATAATAACAGAAGGGGGGTGAAAGAGGGAATACAGAGTCGGGGTCAAGAGAGTCCTATATGGGTGGGAAGGCTTCCCAATACTCCTAATGATCCTAAGTAATCTATTTCAGTGGATAATAACAGAAGGGGGGTGAAAGAGGGAATACAGAGTCGGGGTCAAGAGAGTCCTATATGGGTGGGAAGGCTTCCCAATACTCCTAATGATCCCTAAGTAATCTATTTCAGTGGATAATAACAGAAGGGGGGTGAAAGAGGGAATACAGAGTCGCGGTCAAGAGAGTCCTATATGGGTGGGAAGGCTTCCCAATACTCCTAATGATCCCTAAGTAATCTATTTCAGTGGATAATAACAGAAGGGGGGTGAAGGGGAATACAGAGTCGGGGTCAAGAGAGTCCTATATGGGTGGGAAGGCTTCCCAATACACCTAATAATCCCTAAATAATATCTTTAAATGCATGATAACAGAAGGGGGTGAAAGAGGGAATACAGAGTCGGGGTCAAGAGAGTCCTATATGGGTGGGAAGGCTTCCCAATACACCTAATAATCCCTAAGTAATATCTTTCAATGGATAATAACAGAAGGGGGGTGAAAGAGGGAATACAGAGTCGGGGTCAAGAGAGTCCTATATGGGTGGGAAGGCTTCCCAATACACCTAATAATCCCTAAGTAATATCTTTCAATGGATAATAACAGAAGGGGGTGAAAGAGGGAATACAGAGTCGGGGTCAAGAGAGTCCTATATGGGTGGGAAGGCTTCCCAATACACCTAATAATCCCTAAGTAATATATTTCAATGGATAATAACAGAAGTAGGGTGAAAGAGGGAATACAGAGTCGGGGTCAAGAGAGTCCTATATGGGTGGGAAGGCTTCCCAATACACCTAATAATCCCTAAGTAATATCTTTCAATGATAATAACAGAAGGGGGTGAAAGAGGGAATACAGAGTCGGGGTCAAGAGAGTCCTATATGGGTGGGAAGGCTTCCCAATACACCTAATAATCCCTAAGTAATATATTTCAATGGATAATAACAGAAGGGGGGTGAAAGAGGGAATACAGACTCGGGGTCAAGATAGTCCTATATGGGTGGGAAGGCTTCCCAATACAACTAATAATCCCTAAGTAATATCTTTCAGTGGATAATAACAGAAGAGGGGTGAAAGAGGGAATACAGAGTCGGGGACAAGAGAGTTCTATATGGGTGGGAAGGCTTCCCAATACTCCTAATGATCCCTAAGTAATCTATTTCAATGGATAATAACAGAAGGGGGGTGAAAGAGGGAATACAGAGTCGGGGTCAAGAGAGTCCTATATGGGTGGGAAGGCTTCCCAATACACCTAATATCCCTAAGTAATATCTTTCAATGGATAATAACAGAAGGGGGTGAAAGAGGGAATACAGAGTCGGGGTCAAGAGAGTCCTATATGGGTGGGAAGGCTTCCCAATACACCTAATAATCCCTAAGTAATATCTTTCAGGATAATAACGAAGGGGGGTGAAAGAGGGAATACAGAGTCGGGGTCAAGAGAGTCCTATATGGGTGGGAAGGCTTCCCAATACACCTAATAATCCCTAAGTAATCTATTTCAGTGGATAATAACAGAAGGGGGGTGAAAGAGGGAATACAGAGTCGGGGTCAAGAGAGTCCTATATGGGTGGGAAGGCTTCCCAATACACCTAATAATCCCTAAGTAATCTTTTCAGTGGATAATAACAGAAGGGGGGTGAAAGAGGGAATACAGAGTCGGGGTCAAGAGAGTCCTATATGTTGGGAAGGCTTCCCAATACTCCTAATGATCCCTAAGTAATCTATTTCAGTGGATAATAACAGAAGGGGGGTGAAAGAGGGAATACAGAGTCGGGGTCAAGAGAGTCCTATATGGGTGGGAAGGCTTCCCAATACACCTAATAATCCCTAAGTAATATCTTTCAATGGATAATAACAGAAGGGGGGTGAAAGAGGGAATACAGAGTCGGGGTCAAGAGAGTCCTATATGGGTGGGAAGGCTTCCCAATACACCTAATAATCCCTAAGTAATATCTTTCAATGGATAATAACAGAAGGGGGGTGAAAGAGGGAATACAGAGTCGGGGTCAAGAGAGTCCTATATGGGTGGGAAGGCTTCCCAATACACCTAATAATCCCTAAGTAATATCTTTCAATGGATAATAACAGAAGGGGGGTGAAAGAGGGAATACAGAGTCGGGGTCAAGAGAGTCCTATATGGGTGGGAAGGCTTCCCAATACACCTAATAATCCCTAAGTAATATCTTTCAATGGATAATAACAGAAGGGGGGTGAAAGAGGGAATACAGAGTCGGGGTCAAGAGAGTCCTATATGGGTGGGAAGGCTTCCCAATACTCCTAATGATCCCTAAGTAATCTATTTCAGTGGATAATAACAGAAGGGGGGTGAAAGAGGGAATACAGAGTCGGGGTCAAGAGAGTCCTATATGGGTGGGAAGGCTTCCCAATACACCTAATATCCCTAAGTAATATCTTTTCAATGGATAATAACAGAAGGGGGTGAAAGAGGGAATACAGAGTCGGGGTCAAGAGAGTCCTATATGGGTGGGAAGGCTTCCAATACTCCTAATGATCCCTAAGTAATATATTTCAGTGGATAATAACAGAAGGGGGGTGAAAGAGGGAATACAGAGTCGGGGTCAAGAGAGTCCTATATGGGTGGGAAGGCTTCCCAATACACCTAATAATCCCTAAGTAATATCTTTCAATGGATAATAACAGAAGGGGGTGAAAGAGGGAATACAGAGTCGGGGACAAGAGAGTCCTATATGGCGGGAAGGCTTCCCAATACTCCTAATGATCCCTAAGTAATTATTTCAGTGGATAATAACAGAAGGGGGGTGAAGAAGGGAATACAGAGTCGGGGTCAAGAGAGTCCTATATGGGTGGGAAGGCTTCCCAATACACCTAATATCCCTAAGTAATATCTTTCAATGGATAATAACAGAAGGGGGGTGAAAGAGGGAATACAAGTCGGGGTCAAGAGAGTCCTATATGGGTGGGAAGGCTTCCCAATACACCTAATAATCCCTAAGTAATATCTTTCAATGGATAATAACAGAAGGGGGGTGAAAGAGGGAATACAGAGTCGGGGTCAAGAGAGTCCTATATGGGTGGGAAGGCTTCCCAATACACCTAATAATCCCTAAGTAATATCTTTCAATGGATAATAACAGAAGGGGGGTGAAAGAGGGAATACAGAGTCGGGGTCAAGAGAGTCCTTATATGGGTGGGAAGGCTTCCCAATACACCTAATAATCCCTAAGTAATATCTTTCAATGGATAATAACAGAAGGGGGGTGAAAGAGGGAATACAGAGTCGGGGTCAAGAGAGTCCTATATGGGTGGGAAGGCTTCCCAATACACCTAATAATCCCTAAGTAATATCTTTCAATGGATAATAACAGAAGGGGGGTGAAAGAGGGAATACAGAGTCGGGGTCAAGAGAGTCCTATATGGGTGGGAAGGCTTCCCAATACACCTAATGATCCCTAAGTAATCTATTTCAATGGATAATAACAGAAGGGGGGTGAAAGAGGGAATACAGAGTCGGGGTCAAGAGAGTCCTATATGGGTGGGAAGGCTTCCCAATACACCTAATAATCCCTAAGTAATATCTTTCAATGGATAATAACAGAAGGGGGTTGAAAGAGGGAATACAGAGTCGGGGTCAAGAGAGTCCTATATGGGTGGGAAGGCTTCCCAATACTCCTAATAATCCCTAAGTAATATCTTTCAATGGATAATAACAGAAGGGGTGAAAGAGGGAATACAGAGTCGGGGTCAAGAGAGTCCTATATGTGTGGGAAGGCTTCCCAATACACCTAATAATCCCTAAGTAATATCTTTCAATGGATAATAACATAAGGGGGGTGAAAGAGGGAATACAGAGTCGGGGTCAAGAGAGTCCTCTATGGGTGGGGAGGCTTCCCTATACACCTAATAATCCCTAAGTAATATCTTTCAATGTATAATAACAGAGGGGGGGGGTGAAAGAGGTAATACAGAGTCAGGGTCAAGAGAGTCCTATATGTGTGGGAAGGCTTCTCAATACACCTAATGATCCCTAAGTAATATCTTTCATTAGATAATAATATGGGTGGGAAGGCTTCTCAATACACCTAATAATCCCTAAGTAATATCTTTCATTAGATAATAATATGGGTGGGAAGGCTTCTCAATACACCTAATAATCCCTAAGTAATATCTTTCAATGGATAATAACAGAAGGGGGTTGAAAGAGGGAATACAGAGTCGGGGTCAAGAGAGTCCATTATGGGTGGGAAGGCTTCCCAATACACCTAATAATCCCTAAGTAATATCTTTCAGTGGATAATAACGGAAGGGAGTTGAAAGAGGGAATACAGAGTCAGGGTCAAGAGAGTCCTATATGGGTGGGAAGGCTTCCCAATACTCTTAATGATCCCTAAGTAATCTATTTCAGTGGATAAAAACAGAAGGGGGTGAAAGAGGGAATACAGAGTCGGGGTCAAGAGAGTCCTATATGGGAGGGAAGGCTTCCCAATACACCTAAAAATCCATAAGTAATATATTTCAATGGATAATAACAGAAGGGGAGTGAAAGAGGGAATACAGAGTCGGGGTCAAGAGAGTCCTAAATGGGTGGGAAGGCTTCCCAATACTCCTAATGATCCCTCAGTAATCTATTTCAGTGGATAATAACAGGGGGGGGGGTGAAAGAGGGAATACAGAGTCGGGGTCAAGAGAGTCCTATATGGGTGGGAAGGCTTCCCAAGACACCTAAAAATCCCTAAGTAATATCTTTAAATGCATAATAACAAAAGGGGGGTGAAAGAGGGAATACAGAGTCGGGGTCAAGAGAGTCCTATATTGGTGGGAAGGCTTCTCAATACTCCTAATGATCCCTAAGTAATCTACTTCAGTGGATAATAACAGCGGGGGGTGAAAGAGGGAATACAAAGTCGGGGTCAAGAGAGTCCTATTTGGGTGGGAAGGCTTCCCAATACTCCTAATGATCCCTAAGTAATCTATTTCAGTGGATAATAACAGAAGGGGGGTGAAAGTGGGAATACAGAGTCGGGGTCAAGAGAGTCCTATATGGGTGGGAAGGCTTCCCAATACTCCTAATGATCCCTAAGTAATCTATTTCAGTGGATAATAACAGAAGGGGGGTGAAAGAGGCAATACAGAGTCGGGGTCAAGAGAGTCCTATATGGGTGGGAATGCTTCCCAATACACCTAATAATCCATAAGTAATATCCTCAAATGCTTAATAACACGAGTGGGGTGAAAGAGGGAATACAGAGTCGGGGTCAAGAGAGTCCTATATGGGTGGGAAGGCTTCCCAATACTCCTAATGATCCCTAAGTAATCTATTTCAGTGGATAATAAGAGAAGGGGGGTGAAAGAGGCAATACAGAGTCGGGGTCAAGAGAGTCCTCTATGGGTGGGAAGGCTTCCCAATACACATAATAATCCCTAAGTAATATCTTTAAATGCTTAATAACACGAGTCGGGTGAAAGAGGGAATACAGAGTCGGGGTCAAGAGAGTCCTATATGGGTGGGAAGGCTTCCCAATACACCTAATAATCCCTAAGTAATATATTTCAATGGATAATAACAGAAGGGGGGAAAAGAGGGAATACAGAGTCGGGGTCAAGAGAGTCCTATATGGGTGGGAAGGCTTCCCAATACACCTAAAAATCCATAAGTAATATATTTCAATGGATAATAACAGAAGGGGGTGAAAGAGGGAATACAGAGTCGGGGTCAAGAGAGTCCTATATGGGTGGGAAGGCTTCCCAATACACCTAATAATCCCTAAGTAATCTATTTCAGTGGATAATAACAGAAGGGGGGTGAAAGAGGGAATACAGAGTCGGGGTCAAGAGAGTCCTATATGGGTGGGAAGGCTTCCCAATACTCCTAATGATCCCTAAGTAATCTTATTTCAGTGGATAATAACAGAAGGGGGGTGAAAGAGGGAATACAGAGTCGGGGTCAAGAGAGTCCTATATGGGTGGGAAGGCTTCCCAATACTCCTAATGATCCCTAAGTAATCTATTTCAGTGGATAATAACAGAAGGGGGGTGAAAGAGGGAATACAGAGTCGGGGTCAAGAGAGTCCTATATGGGTGGGAAGGCTTCCCAATACTCCTAATGATCCCTAAGTAATCTATTTCAGTGGATAATAACAGAAGGGGGGTGAAAGAGGGAATACAGAGTCGGGGTCAAGAGAGTCCTATATGGGTGGGAAGGCTTCCCAATACTCCTAATGATCCCTAAGTAATCTATTTCAGTGGATAATAACAGAAGGGGGGTGAAATAGGGAATACAGAGTCGGGGTCAAGAGAGTCCTATATGGGTGGGAAGGCTTCCCAATACACCTAATAATCCCTAAGTAATATCTTTAAATGGATAATAACAGAAGGGGGTGAAAGAGGGAATACAGAGTCGGGGTCAAGAGAGTCCTATATGGGTGGGAAGGCTTCCCAATACACCTAATAATCCCTAAGTAATATCTTTCAATGGATAATAACAGAAGGGGGTGAAAGAGGGAATACAGAGTCGGGGTCAAGAGAGTCCTATATGGGTGGGAAGGCTTCCCAATACACCTAATAATCCCTAAGTAATATCTTTCAAATGGAAATAACAAAGGGGGTGAAAGAGGGAATACAGAGTCGGGGTCAAGAGAGTCCTATATGGGTGGGAAGGCTTCCCAATACACCTAATAATCCCTAAGTAATATATTTCAATGGATAATAACAGAAGGGGGGTGAAAGAGGGAATACAGAGTCGGGGTCAAGAGAGTCCTATATGGGTGGGAAGGCTTCCCAATACACCTAAAATCCCTAAGTAATATATTTCAATGGATAATAACAGAAGGGGGTGAAAGAGGGAATACAGAGTCGGGGTCAAGAGAGTCCTATATGGGTGGGAAGGCTTCCCAATACACCTAATAATCCCTAAGTAATATATTTCAATGGATAATAACAGAAGGGGGGTGAAAGAGGGAATACAGAGTCGGGGTCAAGAGAGTCCTATATGGGTGGGAAGGCTTCCCAATACTCCTAATAATCCCTAAGTAATCTATTTCAGTGGATAATAACAGAAGGGGGGTGAAAGAGGGAATACAGAGTCGGGGTCAAGAGAGTTCTATATGGGTGGGAAGGCTTCCCAATACACCTAATGAAATCCCTAAGTAATCTATTTCAGTGGATAATAACAGAAGGGGGGTGAAAGAGGGAATACAGAGTCGGGGTCAAGAGAGTCCTATATGGGTGGGAAGGCTTCCCAATACTCCTAATGATCCCTAAGTAATATATTTCAGTGGATAATAACAGAAGGGGGGTGAAAGAGGGAATACAGAGTCGGGTCAAGAGAGTCCTATATGGGTGGGAAGGCTTCCCAATACACCTAATAATCCCTAAGTAATATCTTTAAATGGATAATAACAAAGGGGGTGAAAGAGGGAATACAGAGTCGGGGTCAAGAGAGTCCTATATGGGTGGGAAGGCTTCCCAATACACCTAATAATCCCTAAGTAATATATTTCAATGGATAATAACAGAAGGGGGGTGAAAGAGGGAATACAGAGTCGGGGTCAAGAGAGTCCTATATGGGTGGGAAGGCTTCCCAATACACCTAATAATCCCTAAGTAATATCTTTCAGTGGATAATAACAGAAGGGGGGTGAAAGAGGGAATACAGAGTCGGGGACAAGAGAGTCCTATATGGGCGGGAAGGCTTCCCAATACTCCTAATGATCCCTAAGTAATTCTTTCAGTGGATAATAACAGAAGGGGGGTGAAAGAGGGAATACAGAGTCGGGGTCAAGAGAGTCCTTTACGGGTGGGAAGGCTTCCCAATACTCCTAATGATCCCTAAGTAATCTATTTCAGTGGATAATAACAGAAGGAGGGTGAAAGAGGGAATACAGAGTCGGGGTCAAGAGAGTCCTATATGGGTGGGAAGGCTTCCCAATACACCTAATAATCCCTAAGTAATATCTTTCAATGGATAATAACAGAAGGGGGGTGAAAGAGGGAATACAGAGTCGGGGTCAAGAGAGTCCTATATGGGTGGGAAGGCTTCCCAATACACCTAATAATCCCTAAGTAATATATTTCAATGGATAATAACAGAAGGGGGGTGAAAGAGGGAATACAGAGTCGGGGTCAAGAGAGTCCTATATGGTGGGAAGGCTTCCCAATACACCTAATAATCCCTAAGTAATATATTTCAGTGGATAATAACAGAAGGGGGGTGAAAGAGGGAATACAGAGTCGGGGACAAGAGAGTTCTATATGGGCGGGAAGGCTTCCCAATACTCCTAATGATCCCTAAGTAATCTTTTCAGTGGATGATAACAGAAGGGGGGTGAAAGAGGGAATACAGAGTCGGGGTCAAGAGAGTCCTATATGGGTGGGAAGGCTTCCCAATACACCTAATAACCCTAAGTAATATCTTTCAATGGATAATAACAGAAGGGGTTGAAAGAGGGAATACAGAGTCGGGGACAAGAGAGTCCTATATGGGTGGGAAGGCTTCCAATACTCCTAATGATCCCTAAGTAATATCTTTCAATGGATAATAACAGAAGGGGGGTGAAAGAGGGAATACAGAGTCGGGGTCAAGAGAGTCCTATATGGGTGGGAAGGCTTCCCAATACACCTAATAATCCCTAAGTAATATCTTTCAATGGATAATAACAGAAAGGGGGGTGAAAGAGGGAATACAGAGTCGGGGTCTAGAGAGTCCTCTATGGGTGGGAAGGCTTCCCAATACACCTAATAATCCCTAAGTAATATCTTTAAAAGGATAATAACAGAAGGGGGGTGAAAAAGGGAATACAGAGTCGGGGTCAAGAGAGTCTTATATGGGTGCGAAGGCTTCCCAATACACCTAATATCCCTAAGTAATATCTTTCAATGGATAATAACAGAAGGGGGGTGAAAGAGGGAATACAGAGTCGGGGTCAAGAGAGTCCTATATGGGTGGGAAGGCTTCCCAATACACCTAATAATCCCTAAGTAATATCTTTCAATGGATAATAACAGAAGGGGGGTGAAAGAGGGAATACAGAGTCGGGGTCAAGAGAGTCCTATATGGGTGGGAAGGCTTCCCACTACACCTAATAATCCCTAAGTAATATCTTTCAATGGATAATAACAGACGGGGGGTGAAAGAGGGAATACAGATCGAGGTCAAGAGAGTCCTATATGGGTGGGAAGGCTTCCCAATACACCTAGAAATCCCTAAGTAATATATTTCAATGGATAATAACAGAAGGGGGGTGAAAGAGGGAATACAGAGTCGGGGTCAAGAGAGTCCTATATGGGTGGGAAGGCTTCCCAATACACCTAATAATCCCTAAGTAATATCTTTCAATGGATAATAACAAAAGGGGGGTGAAAGAGGGAATACAGAGTCGGGGTCAAGAGAGTCCTATATGGTCGGGAAGGCTTCCCAATACTCCTAATGATCCCTAAGTAATCTATTTCAGTGGATAATAACAGAAGGTGGGGGGGGGGAAAGAGGGAATACAGAGTCGGGGTCAAGAGAGTCCTATATGGGTGGGAAGGCTTCCCAATACACCTAACGATCCCTAAGTAATCTATTTCAGTGGATAATAACAGAAGGGGGGGGGGGTGAAAGAGGAATACAGAGTCGGGGTCAAGAGAGTCCTATATGGGTGGGAAGGCTTCCCAATACTCCTAATGATCCCTAAGTAATCTATTTCAGTGGATAATAACAGAAGGGGGGGTGAAAGAGGGAATACAGAGTCGGGGTCAAGAGAGTCCTATATAGGTGGGAAGGCTTCCCAATACACCTAATAATCCCTAAGTAATATCTTTAAATGCATAATAACAAAAGGGGGGTGAAAGAGGGAATACAGAGTCGGGGTCAAGGGAGTCCTATATGGGTGGGAAGGCTTCCCAATACTCCTAATGATCCCTACGTAATCTATTTCAGTGGATAATAACAGAAGGGAAGTGAAAGAGGGAATACAGAATCAGGGTCAAGAGAGTCCTATATGGGTGGCATGGCTTCCCACTACACCTAATAATCCCTAAGTAATATCTTTCAATGTATAATAACAGAAGGGGGGTGGAAGAGGGAATACAGAGTCGGGGTCAAGAGAGTCCTATATGGGAGGGAAGGCTTCCCAATACAACTAATAATCCCTAAGTAATCTTTTTCAGTGGATAATAACAGAAAGGGGGTTTAAGAGGGAATACAGAGTCGGGGTCAAGAGAGTCCTTTATGGGTGGGAAGGCTTCCCAATACTCCTAATAATCCCTATGTATTCTATTACAGTGGATAATAACAGAAGGGGGGTTGAAGAGGGAATACAGAGTCGGGGTCAAGAGGGTCCTTTTTTGGTGGGAAGGCTTTCCAATACACCTAATAATCCCTAAGTAATATCTTTAAATGCATAATAACAAAACGGGGGTGAAAGAGGGAATACACAGTCGGGGTCAAGAGAGTCCTATATGGGTGGGAAGGTTTCCCAATACTCCTAATGATCCCTAAGTAATCTATTTCAGTGGATAATAACAGAAGGGGGGTGAAAGAGGGAATACAGAGTCGGGGTTAAGAGAGTCCTATATGGGTGGGAAGCCTTCCCAATACATCTAATAATCCCTAAGTATTATCTTTAAATGCATAAAAACAAAAAGGGGGGTGAAAGAGGGAATACACAGTTGGGGTCAAGAGAGTCCTATATGGGTGGGAAGTCTTCCCAATACACCTAATAATCATTAAGTAATATCTTTCAATGGATAATAACAGAAGGGGTGTGGAAGAGGGAATACAGAATCGGGGTCAAGAGAGTCCTTTTTGGGTGGGATGGCTTCCCAATACACCTAATAATCCCTAAGTAATATCTTTCAATGGATAATAAAAAAAAGTGGGTGAAAGAGGGAATACAGAGTCGGGGTCAAGAGAGTCCTATATGGGTGGGAAGGATTCCCAATACACCTAATAATCCCTAAGTAATATCTTTCAATGGATAATAACAGAATGTGGGTGAAAGAGGGAATACAGAATCAGGATCAAGAGAGTCCTATATGGGTGGGAAAGCTTCCCAATACACCTAATAATCCCTAAGTAATATCTTTCATTGGATAATAACAGAAGGGGGGTGAAAGAGGGAATACTTAGTCGGGGTCAAGAGAGTCCTATATGGGTGGGAAGGCTTCCCAATACACCTTATAATCCCTAAGTAATATCTTTCAATGGATAATAACAGAAGGGGGTTGAAAGAGGGAATACAGAGTCGGGTTCAAGAGAGTCCTTTATGGGTGGGAAGGCTTCCCAATACACCTAATAATCCCTAAGTAATATCTTTCAATGGATAATAACAGAAGGATGGCGAAAGAGGGTATACAGAGTCGGGGTCAAGAGAGTCCTCTATGGGTGGGAAAGCTTCCCTATACACCTAATAATCCCTAAGTAATATCTTTCAATGGATAATAACAGAAGGGGGGTGAAAGAGGGAATACAGAGTCGGGGTCAAGAGAGTACTATATAGGTGGAAAGGCTTCCCAATAATCCTAATAATCCCTAAGTAATATATTTCAATGGATAATAACAAAAGGGGGGTGAAAGAGGGAATACAGAGTCGGGGTCAAGAGAGTCCTATATGGGTGGGAAGGCTTCCCAATACTCCTAATGATCCCTATGTAATCTATTTCAATGGATAATAACAGAAGGGAAGTGAAAGAGGGAATACAGAATCAGGGTCAAGAGAGTCCTATATGGGTGGCATGGCTTCCCACTACACCTAATAATCCCTAAGTAATATCTTTCAATGTGTAATAACAGAAGGGGGGTGAAAGAGGGAATACAGAGTCGGGGTCAAGATAGTCCTATATGGGTGGGAAGGCTTCCCAATACAACTAATAATCCCTAAGTAATCTTTTTCAGTGGATAATAACAGAAAGGGGGTGTAAGAGGGAATACAGAGTCGGGGTCAAGAAAGTCCTATATGGGTGGGAAGGTTTTCAAATACACCTAATAATCCCTAAGTAATATCTTTAAATGCATAATAACATAAGGGGGGTGAGAGAGGGAATACACAGTCGGGGTCAAGAGAGTCCTATATGGGTGGGAAGGCTTCCCAATACTCCTAATGATCCCTAAGTAATCTATTTCAGTGGATAATAACAGAAGGGGGGTGAAAGAGGGAATACAGAGTCGGGGTCAAGAGAGTCCTATATGGGTGGGAAGCCTTCCCAATACACCTAATAATCCCTAAGTATTATCTTTAAATGCATAAAAACAAAAGGGGGGTGAAAGAGGGAATACAGAGTCGGGGTCAAGAGAGTCCTATATGGGTGGGAAGGCTTCACAATACACCTAATAATCATTAAGTAATATCTTTCAATGGATATTAACAGAAGGGGGGTGAAAGAGGGAATACAGAGTCGGGGTCAAGAGAGTCCTTTATGGGTGGGACGGCTTCCCAATACACCTAATAATCCCAAAGTAATATCTTTCAATGGATTATAACAGAAAGTGGGTGAAAGAGGGAATACAGAGTCGGGGTCAAGAGAGTCCTATATGGGTGGGAAGGCTTCCCAATACACCTAATAATCCCTAAGTAATATCTTTCAATGGATGATAACAGAATGTGGGTGAAAGAGGGAATACAGAATCAGGATCAAGAGAGTCCTATATGGGTGGGAAGGCTTCCCAATACACCTAATAATCCCTAAGTAATATCTTTCAATGGATAATAACAGAAGGGGGGTGAAAGAGGGAATACTTAGTCGGGGTCAAGAGAGTCCTATATGGGTGGGAAGGCTTCCCAATACACCTTATAATCCCTAAGTAATATCTTTCAATGGATAATAACAGAAGGGGGTTGAAAGACGGAATAGAGAGTCGGGGTCAAGAGAGTCCTATATGGGTGGGAGGGCTTCCCAATACACCTAATAATCCCTAAGTAATATCTTTCAATGGATAATAACAGAAGGATGGCGAAAGAGGGTATACAGAGTCGGGGTCAAGAGAGTCCTCTATGGGTGGGAAAGCTTCCCTATACACCTAATAATCCCTAAGTGATATCTTTCAATGGATAATAACAGAAGGGGGGTGAAAGAGGGAATACAGAGTCGGGGTCAAGAGAGTCCTATATGGGTGGAAAGGCTTCCCAATATACCTAATAATCCCTAAGTAATATATTTCAATGGATAATAACAGAAGGATATGGAAAGAGGGAATACAAAATCGGGGTCTAGAGAGTCTTATATGGGTTGGAAGGCTTCCCAATACACCTAATAATCCCTAAATAATATCTTTCAGTGGATAATAACAGAATGGGGGTGAAAGAGGGAATACAGAGTCGGGGTCAAGAGAGTGCTATATGGGCAGGAAGGTTTCCAAATACTCATAATGATCCCTAAGTAATCTATTTCAGTGGATAATAACAGAAGGGGGGTGAAAGAGGGAATACAGTGTCGGGGTCAAGAGAGTCCTATATGGGTGGGAAGGCTTCCCACTACGCCTAATAATCCCTAAGTAATATCTTTCAATGCATAATAACAGAAGGGGGGTGAAAGAGGGAATACAGAGTCGGGGTCAAGAGAGTTCTATATGGGCGGGAAGGCTTCCCAATACTCCTAATGATCCCTAAGTAATCTTTTTTCAGTGGATGATAACAGAAGGGGGGTGAAAGAGTGAATACAGAGTCGGGGACAAGAGAGTTCTATATGGGCGGGAAGGCTTCCCAATACTCCTAATGATCCCTAAGTAATTATTTCAGTGGATAATAACAGAAGGGGGGTGAAAGAGGGAATACCGAGTCGGGGTCAAGAGAGTCCTATACGGGTGGGATGGCTTCCTAATACACCTAATAATCACTAAGTAATATCTTTCAATGGATAATAACAGAAGGGGGGTGAAAGAGGGAATACAGAGTCGGGGTCGAGAGAGTCCTATATGTGTAGGAAGGCTTCCCAATACACCTAATAATCCCTAAATAATATCTTTCAGTGGATAATAACAGAAGGGGGGTGAAAGAGGGAATACAGAGTCGGGGACAAGAGAGTCCTATATGGGAGGGAGGGCTTCCCAATACTCCTATTGATCCCTAAGAAATATCTTTCAATGCATAATAACAGAAGGGGGGTGAAAGAGGGAATACAGAGTCGGGGTCAAGAGAGTTCTTTATGGGCGGGAAGGCTTCCCAATACTCCTAATGATCCCTAAGTAATATATTTTAATGGATAATAACAGAAAGTGGGTAAAAGAGGGTATACAGAGTCGGGGTCAAGAGAGTCCTATATAGGCGGGAAGGCTTCCCAATACTGCTAATGATTCCTAAGTATTATCTTTCAATGGATAATAACAAAAGGGGGGTGAAAGAGGGAATACAGAGTCGGGGTTAAGAGAGTGCGATGTGGGCGGGAAGTCTTCCCAATACTGCTAATGATTCCTAAGTAATATATATTTCAATGCATAATAACAGAAGGGGGGTGAAAGAGGGAATACATAGTCGGGGTCAAGAGAGTCCTATATGAGCGAGAAGGCTTCCAATACTCCTAATGATCCCTAAGTAATATTTTTCAATGTATAATAACAGAAGGGGGGTGAAAGAGGGAATACAGAGTCGGGGTCAAGAGAGTCCTATATGGGTGGGAAGGCTTCCCAATACACCTAATAATCCCTAAGTAATATATTTCAATAGATAATAACAGAAGAGGATTGAAAGAGGGAATACAAAATCGGGATCTAGAGAATCCTATATGGGTGGGAAGGCTTCCCAATACACCTAATAATCCCTAAGTAATATCTTTCAGTGGATAATAACAGAAGGGGGGTGAAAGAGGGAATACAGAGTCGGGGACAAGAGAGTTCTATATGGGCGGTAAGGCTTCCCAATACTCCTAATGATCCCTAAGTAATTATTTCAGTGGATAATAACAGAAGGGGTGTGAAAGAGGCAATACAGAGTCGGGGTCAAGAGAGTCCTATATGGGTGGGATGGCTTCCTAATACACTTAATAATTCCCTAAGTAATATCTTTCAATGGATAATAACAGAAGGGGGGTGAAAGAGGGAATACAGAGTCGGGGTCAAGAGAGTCCTATATGGGTGGGAAGGCTTCCCAATACACCTAATAATCCCTAAGTAATATCTTTCAGTGGATAATAACAGAAGGGGGGTGAAAGAGGGAAAACGAGTCGGGGACAAGATAGTCCTATATGGGAGGGAGGGCTTCACAATACTCCTATTGATCCCTAAGTAATCTATTTCAGAGGATAATAACAGAAAGGGGGTGAAAGAGGGAATACAGAGTCGGGGTCAAGAGAGTCCTATATGGGTGGGAAGGCTTCCCAATACAACAAATAATCCCTAAGTAATATCTTTCAATGCATAATAACAAAAGGGGAGTGAAAGAGGGAATACAGAGTCGGGGACAAGAGAGTTCTATATGGTCGGGAAAGCTTCCCACTACTCAAATGATCCCTAAGTAATATCTTTCAATGGAGGATCACTGAAGGGGGTTGAAAGAGGGAATACAGAGTCGGGGACAAGAGAGTCCTATATGGGAGGGAGGGCTTCACAATACGCCTATTGATCCCTAAGTAATATATTTTAATGGATAATAACAGAAGGGGGTAAAAGAGGGTATACAGAGTCGGGGTCAAGAGAGTCCTATATGAGCGGGAAGGCTTCCCAATACTCCTAATGATCCCTAAGTAATATATTTCAATGGATAATAATAGAAAGGGGGATAAAAGAGGGAATACATAGTCGGGGTCCTGAGAGTCCTATATGAGCGAGAAGTCTTCCCAATACACCTAATAATCCCTAAGTAATCAATTTCAATGGGTAATAACGGGAAGGGAGTGGAAGAGGGAATACAGAGTTGGGGTCAAGAGAGTCCTTTATTGGTGGGAAGGCTTCCCAATACTCCTAATGATCCCTAAGTATTCTATTACAGTGGATAATAACAGAAGGGGGTGAAAGAGGGAATACAGAGTCGGGGTCAAGAGAGTCCTATATGGGTGGGAAGGATTTCCAATACACCTAATAATCCCTAAGTAATATATTTCAATGGATAATAACAGAAGGGGGGTGAAAGAGCGAATACAGAGTCAGGGTCAAGAGAGTCCTATATGGGTGGGGAGGCTTCCCAATACACCTAATAATCCCTAATTAATATCTTTCAATGTATAATAACAGAAGGTGGGTTAAAGAGGGAATACAGAGTTGGGGTCAAGAGAGTCCTATATGGGTGGGAAGGCTTCCCATTACACCTAATAATCCCTAAGTAATATCTTTCAATGGATAATAACAGAATGGGGGTGAGAGAGGGAATACAGAGTCGGGGTCAAGAGAGTCCTATATGTGTGGGAAGGCTTCCCAATACACCTAATAATCCCTAAGTAATATCTTTCATTGGATAATAACAGAAGGGGGTGAAAGAGGGAATACAGAGTCGGGGTCAAGAGAGTTCTATATGGGTGGGAAGGCTTCCCAATACACCTAATAATCCCTAAGTAATATCTTTCAATGGATAATAACAGAAGGGGGTGAAAGAGGGAATACAGAGTCGGGGTCAAGAGAGTCTATATGGGTGGGAAGGCTTCCCAATACTCCTAATGATCCCTAAGTAATCTATTTCAGTGGATAATAACAGAAGGGGGGTGAAAGAGGGAATACAGAGTCGGGGACAAGAGAGTTCTATATGGGTGGGAAGGCTTCCCAATACTCCTAATGATCCCTAAGTAATATCTTTCAGTGGATAATAACAGAAGGGGGGTGAAAGAGGGAATAAGAGTCGGGGTCAAGAGAGTCGATATGGGTGGGAAGGCTTCCCAATACACCTAATAACCCTAAGTAATATCTTTCAACTGGATAATAACAGAAGGGGGGTGAAAGAGGGAATACAGAGTCGGGGTCAAGAGAGTCTATATGGGTGGAAGGCTTCCCAATACTCCTAATGATCCCTAAGTAATCTATTTCAATGGATAATAACAGAAGGGGGGTGAAAGAGGGGATAACAAGTCGGGGTAAAGAGAGTGCGATGTGGCGGGAAGTCTTCCCAATACTGCTAATGATCCCTAAGTAATATATTTCAATGGATAATAACAGAAGGGGGTGAAAGAGGGAATACAGAGTCGGGGTCAAGAGAGTCTTATATGGGTGGGAAGGCTTCCCAATATTCCTAATAATCCCTAAGTAATATATTTCAATGGATAATAACAGAAGGGGGGTGAAAGAGGGAATACAGAGTCGGGGTCAAGAGAGTCCTATATGGCGGGAAGGCTTCCCAATACTTCCTAATGATCCCTAAGTAATATATTTCAATGGATAATAACAGAAGGGGGTGAAAGAGAGGAATACAGAGTCGGGGTCAAGAGAGTGCTTTATGGGCGGGAAGGCTTCCCAATACCTAATGATCCCTAAGTAATATATTTCAATGGATAATAACAGAAAGGGGGTGAAAGAGGGAATACAGAGTCGGGGTCAAGAGAGTCCTATATGGGGGGAAGGCTTCCCAATATGCTAATGATCCCTAAGTAATTATATTTCAATTGGATAATAACAGAAGGGGGGTGAAAGAGGGAATACAGAGTCGGGGTCAAGAGAGTCTTATATGAGCGGGAAGGCTTCCCAATACACCTAATAATCCCTTAGTAATCTATTTCAATGGATAATAACAGAAGGGAGGTGAAAGAGGGGATACACAGTCGGGATAAAGAGAGTGCGATGTGGGCGGGATGTCTTCCCAATACTGCTAATGATCCCTAAGTAATATATTTCAATGGATAATAACTGAAGGGGGTGAAAGAGGGAATAAACAGTCGAGGTCAAGAGAGTGCTATATGGGCGGGAATGCTTACCAATACTCATAATGATCCCTAAGTAATCTATTTCATTGGATAATAACAGAAGGGGGTGAAAGAGGGAATACACAGTCGGGGTCAAGAGAGTGCTATATGAGTGGGGAGGCTTCCCAATACTCCTAATGATCCCTAAGTAATCTATTTCAATGGATAATAACAGAAGGGGGGTGAAAGAGGGAATACAGAGTCGGGGTCAAGAGAGCTCTATATGGGCGGGAAGTCTTCCCAATACTCTCAATGATCCCTAAGTAATCTATTTCAGAAGATAATAACAGAAGGGGGGTGAAAGAGGGAATACAGAATCGGGGTCTAGAGAGTGCTATATGGGCAGGAAGGCTTCCCAATACTCATAATGATCCCTAAGTAATCTATTTCAATGGATAATAACAGAAGGGGGTGGAAGAGGGAATACACAGTCGGGGTAAAGAGAGTGCGATGTGGGCGGTAAGTCTTCCCAATACTGCTAATGATCTGTAAGTAATATATTTAAATGGATAATAACAGAAGGGGGGTGAAAGAGGGAATACAGAGTCGGGGTCAAGAGAGTCTTATATGAGAGGGAAGGCTTCCCAATACACCTAATAATCCCTTAGTAATCTATTTCAATTGATAATAACAGAAGGGGGGTGAAAGGTGGGATACACAGTCGGGGTAAAGAGAGTACGATGTGGGTGGGAAGTCTTCCCAATACTGCTAATGATCCCTAAGTAGTATATTTCAATGGATAATAACAGAAGGGGGTGAAAGAAGGAATACAGAGTCGGGGTCAAGAGAGTGCTATATGGGCGGGAAGGCTTCCCAATACTCTAATGATCCCTAAGTAATCTATTTCAATGGAAAATAACAGAAGGGGGTGAAAGAAGGAATAAACAGTCGGGGTCAAGAGAGTCCTATATGGGTGGGAAGCCTTCCCAATACTCCTAATGATCCTTAAGTAATATCTTTCAATGGATAATAACAGAAAGGGGGTGAAAGAGGGAATACAGAGTCGGGGTCAAGAGAGTCCTATATGGGTGGGAAGGCTTCCCAATATTCCTAATGATCCATAAGTAATATCTTTTAATGGATAATAACAGAAGGGGGGCGAAAGAGGGAATACAGAGTTGGGGTCAAGAGAGTCCTATATGTGTGGGAAGGCTTCCCAATACTCCTAATGATCCATAAGTAATCTATTTCAATGGATAATAACAGAAGGGGGGTGAAAGAGGGAATACAGAGTCGGGGTCAAGAGAGTCCTATATGAGTGGAAGGCTTCCCAATACTCCTAATGATCCCTAAGTAATATCTTTCAATGGATAATAACAGAAGGGGGGTGAAAGAGTGAATACAGAGTCGGGGTCAAGAGAGTCCTATATGGGTGGAAGGCTTCCCAATACATCCTAATGATCCACAAGTAATATCTTTCAATTGGATAATAACAGAAGGGGGTGAAAGAGGGAATACGAGTCGGGGTCAAGAGAGTCCTATATGGGTGGGAAGGCTTCCCAATACTCCTAATGATCCATAAGTATATCTTTCAATGGATAATAACAGAAGGGGGGTGAAAGAGGGAATACAGAGTCAGGGTCAAGAGAGTCCTATATGGGTGGGAAGGCTTCCCAATAATCCTAATGATCCACAAGTAATATCTTTCAATGGATAATAACAGAAGGGGGGTGAAAGAGCGAATACAGAGTCGGGGTCAAGAGAGTCCTATATGGGTGGGAAGGCTTCCCAATAATCCTAATGATCCACAAGTAATATCTTTCAATGGATAATAACAGAAGGGGGGTGAAAGAGGGAATACAGAGTCGGGGTCAAGAGAGTCCTATATGGGTGGGAAGGCTTCCCAATAATCCTAATGATCCACAAGTAATATCTTTCAATGGATAATAACAGAAGGGGGGTGAAAGAGGGAATACAGAGTCGGGGTCAAGAGAGTCCTATATGGGTGGGAAGGCTTCCCAATAATCCTAATGATCCACTAAGTAATCTATTTCAATGGATAATAACAGAAGGGGGTGAAAGAGGGAATACAGAGTCGGGGTCAAGAGAGTCTATATGAGGGGAAGGCTTCCTAATACACCTAATAATCCATAAGTAATATATTTCAATGGATATAACAGAAGGGGGGTGAAAGAGGGAATACAGAGTCGGGGTCAAGAGAGTCCTATATGGGTGGGAAGGCTTCCAATATTCCTAATGATCCCTAAGTAATATATTTCAATGGATAATAACAGAAGGGGGGTGAAAGAGGGAATACAGAGTCGGGGTCAAGAGAGTCTTATATGAGCGGGAAGGCTTCCCAATACACCTAATGATCCCTTAAGTAATCTATTTCAATGGATAATAACAGAAGGGGGGTGAAAGAGGGGATACACAGTCGGGGTCAAGAGAGTCTTATATGGGCGGGAAGGCTTCCCAATACACCTAATGATCCCTAAGTAATATATTTCAATGGATATAACAGAAGGGGGGTGAAAGAGGGGAATACAGAGTTGGGGTCAAGAGAGTCTATATGAGCGGGGAAGGCTTCCCAATACTCCTAATGATCCCTAAGTAATCTATTTCAATGGATAATAACAGAAGGGGGGTGAAAGAGGGAATACACAGTCGGGGTCAAGAGAGTCCTATATGGGGGGAAGGCTTCCCAATACTCCTAATGATCCCTAATTATTATTTCAATGGATAATAACAGAAGGGGGGTGAAAGAGGGAATACAGAGTCGGGGTCAAGAGAGTGCCTATATGGGCGGGAAGGCTTCCCAATACTGCCTAATGATCCCTAAGTAATATATTTCAATGGATAATAACAGAAGGGGGTGAAAGAGGGAATACAGAGTCGGGGTCAAGAGAGTCTATATGAGCGGGAAGGCTTCCCAATACTCCTAATGATCCCTAAGTAATCTATTTCAATGGATAATAACAGAAGGGGGGTGAAAGAGGGAATACACAGTCGGGGCAAAGAGAGTCCTATATGGGTGGGAAGGCTTCCCAATACTCCTAATGATCCCTAAGTAATATATTTCAATGGATAATAACAGAAGGGGGGTGAAAGAGGGAATACAGAGTCGGGGTCAAGAGAGTCTTATATGAGCGGGAAGGCTTCCCAATACACCTAATAATCCCTTAAGTAATCTATTTCAATGGATAATAACAGAAGGGGGGTGAAAGAGGGGATACAGAGTCGGGGTCAAAGAGAGTCGATGTGGGCGGGAAGTCTTCCCAATACTGCTAATGGTCCCTAAGTAATATATTTCAATGGATAATAACAGAAGGGGGGTGAAAGAGGAATACAGAGTTGGGGCAGAGAGTGCTATATGGGCGGGAAGGCTTCCCAATATGCCTAATGATCCCTAAGTAATATTTCAATGGATAATAACAGAAGGGGGGTGAAAGAGGGATACAGAGTCGGGGTCAAGAGAGTCTTATATGAGCGGGAAGGCTTCCCAATACACCTAATAATCCCTTAGTAATCTATTTCAATGGATAATAACAGAAGGGGGTGAAAGAGGGGATACAGAGTCGGGGTAAAGAGAGTGCGATGTGGGCGGGAAGTCTTCCCAATACTGCTAATGATCCCTAAGTAATATATTTCAATGGATAATAACAGAAGGGGGTGAAAGAGGGAATACAGAGTAGGGGTCAAGAGAGTCTATATGGCGGGAAGGCTTCCCAATACACCTAATAATCCCTAAGTAATCTATTTCAATGGATAATAACAGAAGGGGGGTGAAAGAGGGAATACAGAGTCGGGGTCAAGAGAGTGATATGTGGGGGAAGGCTTCCCAATACTGCCTAATGATCCCTAAGTAATATATTTCAATGGATAATAACAGAAGGGGTGAAAGAGGGAATACAGAGTCGGGTCAAGAGAGTGCTATATGAGTGGGGAAGGCTTCCCAATACTCCTAATGATCCCTAAGTAATCTATTTCAATGGATAATAACAGAAGGGGGGTGAAAGAGGGAATACAGAATCGGGGTCAAGAGAGTTCTATATGGGTGGGAAGTCTTCCCAATACTCCTAATGATCCCTAAGTAATATCTTTCAATGGATAATAACAGAAGGGGGGTGAAAGAGGGAATACAGAGTCGGGGTCAAGAGAGTTCTATATGGGCGGGAAGGCTTCCCAATACTCCTAATGATCCCTAAGTAATCTATTTCAGAAGGATAATAACAGAAGGGGGGTGAAAGAGGGAATACAGAATCGGGGTCAAGAGAGTGATATATGGGCAGGGAAGGCTTCCCAATACTCTAATGATCCCTAAGTAATCTATTTCAATGGATAATAACAGAAGGGGGTGAAAGAGGGAATACACAGTCGGGGTAAAGAGAGTGCGATGTGGGCGGGAAGTCTTCCCAATACTGCTAATGATCCGTAAGTAATATATTTAATGGATAATAACAGAAGGGGGGTGAAAGAGGGAATACAGAGTCGGGGTCAAGAGAGTCTTATATGAGAGGGAAGGCTTCCCAATACACCTAATAATCCCTTAGTAATATATTTCAATGGATAATAACAGAAGGGGGGTGAAAGAGGGGATACACAGTCGGGGTAAAGAGAGTGCGATGTGGGCGGGAAGTCTTCCCAATACTGCTAATGATCCCTAAGTAGTATATTTCAATGGATAATAACAGAAGGGGGTGAAAGAGGGAATACAGAGTCGGGGTCAAGAGAGTGCTATATGGGCGGGATGGCTTCCCAATACTCATAATGATCCCTAAGTAATATATTTCAATGGATAATAACAGAAGGGGGGTGAAAGAGGAATACACAGTCGGGGTCAAGAGAGTCCTATATGGGTGGGAAGGCTTCCCAATACTCCTAATGATCCCTAAGTAATATTTTCAATGGATAATAACAGAAAGGGGGTGAAAGAGGGAATACAGAGTCGGGGTCAAGAGAGTCCTATATGGGTGGGAAGGCTTCCCAATACTCATAATGATCCCTAAGTAATCTATTTCAATGGATAATAACAGAAAGGGGGTGAAGAGGGAATACAGAGTCGGGGTCAAGAGAGTCTTATATGAGCGGGGAAGGCTTCCCAATACACCTAATAATCCCTTAATAATCTATTTCAATGGATAATAACAGAAGGGAGGTGAAAGAGGGGATACACAGTCTGGGTCAAGAGAGTGCTATATGGGTGGGAAGGCTTCCCAATACTCATAATGATCCCTAAGTAATCTATTTCAATGGATAATAATAGAAGGGGGTGAAAGAGGGAATAGAGAGTCGGGGTCAAGAGAGTGCTTATATGGCGGGAAGGCATCCCAATACACCTAATGATCCCTAAGTAATCTATTTCAATGGATAATAACAGAAGGGGGGTGAAAGAGGGAATACAGAGTCGGGGTCAAGAGAGTCTTATATGAGCGGGAAGGCTTCCCAATACACATAATAATCCCTTAGTAATCTATTTCAATGGATAATAACAGAAGGGGGGGTGAAAGAGGGGATACACAGTCGGGGTCAAGAGAGTGCGATGTTGGCCGGAAGTCTTCCCAATACTGCTAATGATTCCTAAGTAATATATTTCAACGGATAATAACAGAAGGGGGTGAAAGAGAGAATACAGAGTTGGGGTCAAGAGAGTGCTGTATGGGCGGGAAGGCTTCCCAATACTCCTAATGATCCCTAAGTAATCTATTTCAATGGATAATAACAGAAGGGGGTGAAAGAGGGAATACAACAGTCGGGGTCAAGAGAGTCCTATATGGATGGGAAGGCCTTCCCAATACTCCTAATGATCCTTAAGTAATATCTTTCAATGGATAATAACAGAAGGGGGGTGAGAGAGGGAATACAGAGTCGGGGTCAAGAGAGTCCTATATGGGTGGGAAGGCTTCCCAATATTCCTAATGATCCAAAATAATATATTTCAATGGATAATAACAGAAGGGGGGTGAAAGAGGGAATACAGAGTCGGGGTCAAGAGAGTCTTATATGAGCGGGAAGGCTTCCCAATACAACTAATAATCCCTTAGTAATCTATTTCAATGGATAATAACAGAAGGGGGGTGAAAGAGGGGATACACAGTCGGGGTCAAGAGAGTCCTATATGGGTGGGAAGCTTCCCAATACTCCTAATGATCCCTAAGTAATATCTTTCAATGGTAATAACAGAAGGGGGGTGAAAGAGGGGATACTCAGTCGGGGTCAAGAGAGTGCGATGTTGGCCGGAAGTCTTCCCAATACTGCTAATGATTCCTAAGTAATATATTTCAATGGATAATAACAGAAGGGGTGAAAGAGAGAATACAGAGTTGGGGTCAAGAGAGTGCTATATGGGCGGGAAGGCTTCCCAATACTCCTAATGATCCCTTAAGTAATCTATTTCAATGGATAATAACAGAATGGGGTGAAAGAGGGAATACACAGTCGGGGTCAAGAGAGTCCTATATGGGTGGGAAGCCTTCCCAATACTCCTAATGATCCCTAAGTAATATCTTTCAATGGATAATAACAGAAGGGGGGTGAAAGAGGGAATACAGAGTCGGGGTCAAGAGAGTCCTATATTGGTGGGAAGGCTTCCCAATATTCCTAATGATCCCTAAGTAATATATTTCAATGGATAATAACAGAAGGGGGGTGAAAGAGGAATAACAGAGTCGGGGTCAAGAGAGTCTTATATGAGCGGAAGGCTTCCCAATACATCCTAATAATCCCTTAGTAATCTATTTCAATGGATAATAACAGAAGGGGGGTGAAAGAGGGGATACACAGTCGGGGTAAAGAGAGTGCGATGTGGTCGGGAATCTTCCCAATACCGAAAATGATCCCTAAGTAATATATTTCAATGGATAATAACAGAAGGGGGTGAAAGAGGGAATACAGAGTCGGGGTCAAGAGAGTCTTATATGAGCGGGAAGGCTTCCCAATACACCTAATAATCCCTTAGTAATCTATTTCAATGGATAATAACAGAAGGGGGTTGAAAGAGAGAATACAGAGTCGGGGTCAACAGAGTCCTATATGGGCGGGAAGGCTTCCCAATACTCCTAATGATCCCTAAGTAATCTATTTCAATGGATAATAACAGAAGGGGGTGAAAGAGGGTAATACAGAGTCAGGGTCAAGAGAGTCCTATATGGGTGGGAAAGGCTTCCCAATACTCTAATGATCCCTAAGTAATCTATTTCAATGGATAATAACAGAAGGGGGGTGAAAGAGGGAATACAGAGTCGGGGTCAAGAGAGTCCTATATGGGAAGGGAAGGCTTCCCAATACTCCTAATGATCCCTAAGTAATCTATTTCAATGGATAATAACAGAAGGGGGTGAAAGAGGGAATACAGAGGCGGGGTCAAGAGAGTCCTATATGGGTTGGGAAGGCTTCCCAATACTCCTAATGATCCCTAAGTAATATCTTTTAATGGATAATAACAGAAGGGGGTGAAAGAGGGAATACAGAGTCGGGGTCAAGAGAGTCCTATATGGGGGGGAAGGCTTCCCAATACTCTTAAGATCCCTAAGTAATCTATTTCAATGGATAATAACAGAAGGGGGGTGCAAGAGGGGAATAGAGAGTCGGGGTCAAGAGAGTCTTATATGGCGGGAAGGCTTCCCAATACTCCTAATGATCCCTAAGTAATATCTTTTAATGGATAATAACAGAAGGGGGGTGAAAGAGGGAATACAGAGTCGGGCTCAAGAGAGTTTTATATGGGCGGGAAGGCTTCCCAATCCTCCTAATGATCCCTAAGTAATATCTTTCAATGGATAATAACAGAAGGGGGGTGAAAAAGGGAATACAGAGTCGGGGTCAAGAGAGTCCTATAAGGGTGGGAAGGCTTCCCAATACACCTCATAATCCCTAAGTGATATCTTTCATTGGATAATAACAGAAGGGGGTTGAAAGAGGGAATACAGAGTCGGGGTCAAGAGAGTTTTATATGGGCGGGAAGGCTTCCCAATACTCCTAATGATCCTTAAGTAATATCTTTCAATGGATAATAACAGAAGGGGGGTGAAAGAGGGAATACAGAGTCGGGGTCAAGAGAGTCCTATATGGTTGGGAAGGCTTCCCAATATTCCTAATGATCCAAAATTAATATATTTCAATGGATAATAACAGAAGGGGGGTGAAAGAGGGAATACAGAGTTGGGGTCAAGAGAGTCCTATATGGGTGGGAAGCTTCCCTTTAATCCTAATGATCCACAAGTAATATCTTTCGAATGGATAATAACAGAAGGGGGGTGGAAAGAGGGAATACGGAGTCGGGGTCTAGAGAGTCATATATGGGTGGGAAGGCTTCCCAATACACCTAATGATCCCTAAGTAATATTTTTCAATGGATAATAACAGAAGGGGGGTGAAAGAGGGAATACAGAGTCGGGGTCAAGAGAGTCCTATATGGTGGGAAGGCTTCCCAATTACACCTAATAATCCCTAAGTAATATCTTTCAATGGATAATAACAGAAGGGGGGTGAAAGAGGGAATACAGAGTCGGGGTCAAGAGAGTCCTATAAGGGTGGGAAGGCTTCCCAATACACCTAATAATCCCTAAGTATATCTTTCATTGGATAATAAAAGACGGGGGTTGAAAGAGGGAATACAGAGTTGGGGTCAAGAGAGTGCTATATGTGCGGGAAGGCTTCCTAATACTCGTAATGATCCATAAGTAATCTATTTCAATAGATATTAACAGAATGGGGTGAAAGAGGGAATACAGAGTCGGGGTCAAGAGAGTCCTATATGTGTGGGAAGGCTTCCCAATAATCCTAATGATCCACAAGTAATATCTTTCAATGGATAATAACAGAAGGGGGGTGAAAGAGGGAATAGAGAGTCGGGGTCAAGAGAGTCCTATATGGGTGGGAAGGCTTCCCAATAATCCTAATGATCCACAAGTTATAACTTTCAATGGATAATAACAGAAGGGGGTGAAAGAGAGAATACAGAGTCGGGGTCAAGCGAGTGCTATATGTGCGGGAAGGCTTCCTAATACACCTAATGATCCATAAGTAATCTATTTCAATAGATATTAACAGAAGGGGGTGAAAGAGGGAAAACAGAGTCGGGGTCAAGAGAGTCCTATATGGATGGGAAGGCTTCCCAATAATCCTAATGATCCACAAGTAATATCTTTCAATGGATAATAACAGAAAGGGGGTGAAAGAGGGATTACAGAGTCGGGGTCAAGAGAGTCCTATATCGGTGGGAAGGCTTCCCAATACTCCTAATGATCCCTAAGTAATCTATTTCAGTGGATAATAACAGAAGGGGGGTGAAAGAGGGAATACAGAGTCGGGGTCAAGAGAGTCCTATATGGGTGGGAAGGCTTCCCAATACTCCTAATGATCCTTAAGTAATATCTTTCAATGGATAATAACAGAAGGGGGGTGAAAGAGGGAATACAGAGTCGGGGTCAAGAGAGTCCTATATGGGTGGGAAGGCTTCCCAATATTCCTAATGATCCAAAATTAATATATTTCAATGGATAATAACAGAAGGGGGGTGAAAGAGGGAATACAGAGTTGGGGTCAAGAGAGTCCTATATGGGTGGGAAGCTTCCCTTTAATCCTAATGATCCACAAGTAATATCTTTCAATGGATAATAACATAAGGGGGGTGGAAGAGGGAATACGGAGTCGGGGTCTAGAGAGTCCTATATGGGTGGGAAGGCTTCCCAATAATACTAATGATCCACAAGTAATATCTTTCAATGGATAATAACAGAAGGGGGATGAAAGAGGGAATAGAGAGTCGGGGTCAAGAGAGTCCTATATGGGTGGGAAGGCTTCCCAATAATCCTAATGATCCACAAGTAATAACTTTCAATGGATAATAACAGAAGGGGGGTGAAAGAGGGAATACGGAGTCGGGGTCTAGAGAGTCCTATATAGGTGGGAAGGCTTCCCAATAATCCTAATGATCCACAACTAATATCTTTCAATGGATAATAACAGAAGGGGGGTGAAAGAGGGAATACGGAGTCGGGGTCTAGAGAGTCCTATATGGGTGGGAAGGCTTCCCAATAATCCTAATGATCCACAAGTAATATCTTTCAATGGATAATAACAGAAGGGGGGTGAAAGAGGGAATAGAGAGTCGGGGTCAAGAGAGTCCTATATGGGTGGGAAGGCTTCCCAATACTCCTAATGATTCCTAAGTAATATCTTTCAATGGTTAATAACAGAAAGGGGGTGAAAGAGGGAATACAGAGTCGGGGTCAAGAGAGTCCTATATGGGTGGGAAGGCTTCCCAATACTCATAATGATCCCTAAGTAATCTATTTCAATGGATAATAATAGAAAGGGGGTGCAAGAGGGAATAGAGAGTCGGGGTCAAGAGAGTCTTATATGAGCGGGGAGGCTTCCCAATACACCTAATAATCCCTTAATAATCTATTTCAATGGATAATAACAGAAGGGAGGTGAAAGAGGGGATACACAGTCGGGGTCAAGAGAGTGCTATATGGGTGGCAAGGCTTCCCAATACTCCTAATGATCCCTAAGTAATATCTTTCAATGGTTAATAACAGAAGGGGGGTGAAAGAGGGAATACAGAGTCGGGGTCAAGAGAGTCCTATATGGGTGGGAAGGCTTTCCAATACTCATAATGATCCCTAAGTAATCTATTTCAATGGATAATTATAGAATGGGGGTGCAAGAGGGAATAGAGAGTCGGGGTCAAGAGAGTCTTATATGAGCGGGAAGGCATCCCAATACACCTAATAATCCCTTAATAATCTATTTCAATGGTTAATAACAGAAGGGGGGTGAAAGAAGGAATACAGAGTCGGGGTCAAGAGAGTCTTATATGAGCGGGAAGGCTTCCCAATACACATAATAATCCCTTAGTAATCTATTTCAATGGATAATAACAGAAGGGGGGGTGAATGAGGGGATACACAGTCGGGGTCAAGAGAGTGCGATGTTGGCCGGAAGTCTTCCCAATACTGCTAATGATTCCTAAGTAATATATTTCAATGGATAATAACAGAAGGGGGTGAAAGAGAGAATACAGAGTTGGGGTCAAGAGAGTGCTGTATGGGCGGGAAGGCTTCCCAATACTCCTAATGATCCCTAAGTAATCTATTTCAATGGAAAATAACAGAAGGGGGTGAAAGAGGGAATAAACAGTCGGGGTCAAAAGAGTCCTATATGGATGGGAAGCCTTCCCAATACTCCTAATGATCCTTAAGTAATATCTTTCAATGGATAATAACAGAAGGGGGGTGAGAGAGGGAATACAGAGTCGGGGTCAAGAGAGTCCTATATGGGTTGGAAGGCTTCCCAATATTCCTAATGATCCAAAATTAATATATTTCAATGGATAATAACAGAAGGGGGGTGAAAGAGGGAATACAGAGTCGGGGTCAAGAGAGTCTTATATGAGCGGGAAGTTTCCTAATACACCTAATAATCCCTTAGTAATCTATTTCAATGGATAATAACAGAAGGGGGGTGAAAGAGGGAATATACTAACGGGGTAAAGAGAGTGCGATGTGGTCGGGAAGTCTTCCCAATACTGCTAATGATCCCTAAGTAATATATTTCAATAGATAATAACAGAAGGGGGGTTAAAGAGGGAATACAGAGTCGGGGTCAAGAGAGTCTTATATGAGCGGAAAGGCTTCCCAATACATCTAATAATCCCTTAGTAATCTATTTCAATGGATAATAACAGAAGGGGGGTGAAAGAGGGGATACACAGTCGGGGTAAAGAGAGTGCGATGTGGTCGGGAAGTCTTCCCAATACTGCTAATGATCCCTAACTAATATATTTCAATGGATAATAACAGGAGGGGGGTGAAAGAGGGAATACAGAGTCGGGGTCAAGAGAGTCTTATATGAGCGGAAAGGCTTCCCAATACATCTAATAATCCCTTAGTAATCTATTTCAATGGATAATAACAGAAGGGGGGTGAAAGAGGGGATACACAGTCGGGGTAAAGAGAGTGCGATGTGGTCGGGAAATCTTCCCAATACTGATAATGATCCCTAACTAATATATTGCAATGGATAATAACAGAAGGGGGGTGAAAGAGGGAATACAGAGTCGGGGTCAAGAGAGTCTTATATGAGCGGGAAGGCTTCCCAATACACCTGATAATCCCTTAGTCATCTATTTCAATGGATAATAACAGAAGGGGGTTGAAAGAGAGAATACAGAGTCGGGGTCAACAGAGTCCTATATGGGCGGGAAGGCTTCCCAATACTCCTAATGATCCCTAAGTAATCTATTTCATTGGATATTAACAAAAGGGGGTGAAAGAGGGTATACAGAGTCAGGGTCCAGAGAGTCCTATATGGGTGGAAAGGCTTCCCAATATTCTTCATGATCCCTAAGTAATCTATTTCAATGGATAATAACTGAAAGGGGGTGAAAGAGGGTATACAGAGTCAGGGTCCAGAGAGTCCTATATGGGCGGGAAGGCTTCCCAATACTCCTAATGATCCCTAAGTAATCTATTTCAATAGATAATAACAGAAGGGGGTGAAAGAGGGAATACAGAGTCGGGGTCAAGAGAGTCCTATATGGGTGGGGAGGCTTCCCGATACTCCTAATGATCCCTAAGTAATATCTTTCAATGGATAATAACAGAAGGGGGGCGAAAGAGGGAATACAGAGTCGGGGTCAAGAGAGTCCTATATGGGGGGGAAGGCTTCCCAATACTCATAAGGATCCCTAAGTAATCTATTTCAATGGATAATAACAGGAGGGGGGTGCAAGAGGGAATAGAGAGTCGGGGTCAAGAGAGTCTTATATGAGCGGGAAGGCTTCCCAATACTCCTAATGATCCCTAAGTAATATCTTTTAATGGATAATAACAGAAGGGGGGTGAAAGAAGGAATACAGAGTCGGGCTCAAGAGAGTTTTATATGGGCGGGAAGGCTTCCCAATCCTCCTAATGATCCCTAAGTAATATCTTTCAATGGATAATAATAGAAGGGGGGGGGGAAAAGGGAATACAGAGTCAGGGTCAAGAGAGTCCTATATGGGTGGGAAGGATTCCCAATACACCTAAAAATCCTTAAGTAATACCTTTCAATGGATAATAACAGAATGGGGGTGAAAGAGGGAATACAGAGTCGGGGTCAAGAGAGTCATATACGGGTGGGAAGGCTTCCCAATACACCTAATAATCCCTAAGTAATATTATTCATTGCATAATAACAGAAGGGGGGTGAAAGAGGGAATACAGAGTCGGGGTCAAGAGAGTCCTATATGGGTGGGAAGGCTTCCCATTACACCTAATAATCCCTAAGTAATATCTTTCAATGGATAATAACAGAATGGGGGTGAAAGAGGGAATACAGAGTCGGGGTGAAGAGAGTCCTATAAGGGTGGGAAGGCTTCCCAATACACCTCATAATCCCTAAGTAATATCTTTCATTGGATAATAAAAGACGGGGGTTGAAAGAGGGAACACAGAGTCGGGGGTCAAGAGAGTGCTATATGTGCGGGAAGGCTTCCTAATACTCGTAATGATCCATAAGTAATCTATTTCAATAGATATTAACAGAATGGGGTGAAAGAGGGAATACAGAGTCGGGGTCAAGAGAGTCCTATATGTGTGGGAAGGCTTCACAATAATCCTAATGATCCACAAGTAATATCTTTCAATGGATAATAACAGAAGGGGGGTGAAAGAGGGAATAGAGAGTCGGGGTCAAGAGAGTCCTATATGGGTGGGAAGGCTTCCCAATAATCCTAAGGATCCACAAGTAATAACTTTCAATGGATAATAACAGAAGGGGGTGAAAGAGAGAATACAGAGTCCGGGTCAAGAGAGTGCTATATGTGCGGGAAGGCTTCCTAATACTCCTAATGATCCATAAGTAATCTATTTCAATAGATATTAACATAAGGGGGTGAAAGAGGGAAAACAGAGTCGGGGTCAAGAGAGTCCTATATGGATGGGAAGGCTTCCCAATAATCCTAATGATCCACAAGTAATATCTTTCAATGGATAATAACAGAAGGGGGGTGAAAGAGGGAATACAGAGTCGGGGTCAAGAGAGTCCTATATCGGTGGGAAGGCTTCCCAATACTCCTAATGGTCCCTAAGTAATCTATTTCAGTGGATAATAACAGAAGGGGGTGAATGAGGGAATACAGAGTCGGGGTCAAGAGAGTCCTATATGGGTGGGAAGGCTTCCCAATACTCCTAATGATCCCTAAGTAATCTATTTCAATGGAAAATAACAGAAGGGGGTGAAAGGGAATAAACAGTCGGGGTCAAGAGAGTCCTATATGGATGGGAAGCCTTCCCAATACTCCTAATGATCCTTAAGTAATATCTTTCAATGGATAATAACAGAAGGGGGGTGAAAGAGGGAATACAGAGTCGGGGTCAAGAGAGTCCTATATGGGTGGGAAGGCTTCCCAATATTCCTAATGATCCAAAATTAATATATTTCAATGGATAATAACAGAAGGGGGGTGAAAGAGGGAATAGAGAGTCGGGGTCAAGAGAGTCCTATATGGGTGGGAAGCTTCCCAATAATCCTAATGATCCACAAGTAATATCTTTCAATGGATAATAACATAAGGGGGGTGAAAGAGGGAATACGGAGTCGGGGTCTAGAGAGTCCTATATGGGTGGGAAGGCTTCCCAATAATCCTAATGATCCACAAGTAATATCTTTCAATGGATAATAACAGAAGGGGGATGAAAGAGGGAATAGAGAGTCGGGGTCAAGAGAGTCCTATATGGGTGGGAAGGCTTCCCAATAATCCTAATGATCCACAAGTAATAACTTTCAATGGATAATAACAGAAGGGGGGTGAAAGAGGGAATACGGAGTCGGGGTCTAGAGAGTCCTATATGGGTGGGAAGGCTTCCCGATAATCCTAATGATCCACAAGTAATATCTTTCAATGGATAATAACAGAAGGGGGGTGAAAGAGGGAATACGGAGTCGGGGTCTAGAGAGTCCTATATGGGTGGGAAGGCTTCCCAATAATCCTAATGATCCACAAGTAATATCTTTCAATGGATAATAACAGAAGGGGGGTGAAAGAGGGAATAGAGAGTCGGGGTCAAGAGAGTCCTATATGGGTGGGAAGGCTTCCCAATAATCCTAATGATCCACAAGTAATAACTTTCAATGGATAATAACAGAAGGGGGTGAAAGAGAGAATACAGAGTCGGGGTCAAGAGAGAGCTATATGTGCGGGAAGGCTTCCTAATACTCCAAATGATCCATAAGTAATCTATTTCAATAGATATTAACAGAAGGGGGTGAAAGAGGGAATACAGAGTCGGGGTCAAGAGAGTCCTATATGGGTGGGAAGGCTTCCCAATAATCCTAATGATCCACAAGTAATATCTTTCAATGGATAATAACAGAAGGGGGGTGAAAGAGGGAATACAGAGTCGGGGTCAAGAGAGTCCTATATTTGTGGGAAGGCTTCCCAATACTCCTAATGATCCCTAAGTAATTTATTTCAGTGGATAATAACAGAAGGGGGGTGAAAGAGGGAATACAGAGTCGGGGTCAAGAGAGTCCTATATGGGTGGGAAGGCTTCCCAATACTCCTAATGATCCCTAAGTAATCTATTTCAATGGAAAATAACAGAAGGGGGTGAAAGAGGGAATAAACAGTCGGGGTCAAGAGAGTCCTATATGGATGGGAAGCCTTCCCAATACTCCTAATGATCCTTAAGTAATATCTTTCAATGGATAATAACAGAAGGGGGGTTAAAGAGGGAATACAGAGTCGGGGTCAAGAGAGTCCTATATGGGTGGGAAGGCTTCCCAATATTCCTAATGATCCAAAATTAATATATTTCAATGGATAATAACAGGAGGGGGGTGAAAGAGGGAATACAGAGTCGGGGTCAAGAGAGTCTTATATGAGCGGGAAGGCTTCCTAATACACCTAATAATCCCTTAGTAATCTATTTCAATGGATAATAACAGAAGGGGGGTGAAAGAGGGGATACACAGTCGGGGTCAAGAGAGTCCTATATGGGTGGGAAGGCTTCCTAATATTCCTAATGATCCCTAAGTAATATATTTCAATGGATAATAACAGAAGGGGGGTGAAAGAGGGGATACACAGTCGGGGTAAAGAGAGTGCGATGTGGGCGTGAAGTCTTCCCAATACTGCTAATGATTCCTAAGTAATATATTTCAATGGATAATAACAGAAGGGGGTGAAAGAGAGAATACAGAGTCGGGGTCAAGAGAGTGCTATATGGGCGGAAAGGCTTCCCAATACTCCTAATGATCCCTAAGTAATCTATTTCAATGGATAATAACAGAAGGGGGGGAAAGAGGGAATACACAGTCGGGGTCAAGAGAGTCCTATATGGGTGGGAAGGCTTCCCAATACTCCTAATGATCCCTAAGTAATATCTTTCAATGGATAATAACAGAAGGGGGTTGAAAGAGGGATTTCATAGTCGGGGTCAAGAGAGTCCTACATGGGTGGGAAGGCTTCCCAATATTCCTAATGATCCCTAAGTAATATATTTCAATGGATAATAACAGAAGGGGGGTGAAAGAGGGAATACAGAGTCGGGGTCAAGAGAGTCTTATATGAGCGGGAAGGCTTCCCAATATACCTAATAATCCCTTAGTAATCTATTTCAATGGATAATAACAGAAGGGGGGTGAAAGAGGGGATACACAGTCGGGGCAAAGAGAGTGCGATGTGGGCGGGAAGTCTTCCCAATACTGCTAATGATCCCTATGTAATATATTTCACTGTATAATAACAGAAGGGGGGTGAAAGAGAGAATTCAGAGTCGGGGTCAAGAGAGTCCTATATGGGTGGGAAGGCTTCCCATTACACCTAATAATCCCTAAGTAATATCTTTCAATGGATAATAACAGAAGGGGGGTGAAAGAGGGAATACAGAGTCGGGGTCAAGAGAGTCTTATATGAGCGGGAAGGCTCCCCAATACACCTAATAATCCCTTAGTAATCTATTTCAATGGATAATAACAGAAGGGGGATGAAAGAGGGGATACACAGTCGGGGCAAAGAGAGTGCGATGTGGGCGGGAAGTCTTCCCAATACTGCTAATGATCCCTATGTAATATATTTCACTGTATAATAACAGAAGGGGGGTGAAAGAGAGAATTCAGAGTCGGGGTCAAGAGAGTCCTATATGGGTGGGAAGGCTTCCCAATACACCTAAAAATCCCTAAGTAATATATTTCAATGGATAATAACAGAAGGGGGGTGAAAGAGGGAATACAGAGTCGGGGTCAAGAGAGTCTTATATGAGCGGGAAGGCTTCCCAATACACCTAATAATCCCTTAGTAATCTATTTCAATGGATAATAACAGAAGGGAGGTGAAAGAGGGGATACACAGTCGGTTTAAAGATAGTGCGATGTGGGCGGGAAGTCTTCCCAATACTGTTAATGATCCCTAAGTAATATATTTCAATGGATAATAACAGAAGGGGGTGAAAGAGGGAATACACAGTCGAGGTCAAGAGAGTGCTATATGAGCAGGAAGGCTTCCCAATACTCATAATGATCCCTAAGTAATCTATTTCAATGGATAATAACAGAAGGGGGTGAAAGAGGGAATACACAGTCGGGGTCAAGATAGTGCTATATGAGTGGGAAGGCTTCCCAATACTCCTAATGATCCCTAAGTAATCTATTTCAATGGATAATAACAGAAGGGGGATGAAAGAGGGAATACAGAGTCGTGGTCAAGAGAGTGCTATTTGGGCGGGAAGGCTTCCCAATACTCATAATGATCCCTAAGTAATCTATTTCAATGGATAATAACAGAAGGGGTGAAAGAGGGAATACACAGTCGGGGTCAAGAGAGTGCTATATGAGTGGGAAGGCTTCCCAATACTCCTAATGATCCCTAAGTAATCTATTTCAATGGATAATAACAGAAGGGGAGTGAAAGAGGGAATACAGAATCGGGGTCAAGAGAGTTCTATATGGGTGGGAAGGCTTCCCAATACACGTAATAATCCCTAAGTAATTTATTTCAGTGGATAATAACAGAAGGGGGGTGAAAGAGGGAATACAGAGTCGGGGTCAAGAGATTCCTATATAGGTGGGAAGGCTTCCCAATACACCTAATGATCCCGAAGTAATATATTTCAATGGATAAAAACGGAAGGGGGGTAAAGAGGGAATACACAGTCGGGGTCAAGAGAGTCTAATATGGGTGGGAAGGCTTCCCAATACACCTAATAATCCCTAAGTAATATCTTTCGATGGATAATAACAGAAGGGGGATGAAAGAGGGAATACAGAGTCGGGGTCAAGAGATTCCTATATGGGTGGGAAGGCTTCCCAATACTCCTAATGATCCCTAAGTAATATATTAGCGGAAAACAGGGGGTGGTCTAAATATGTGAATATAAAATCAATATGTAATGACCACGATCATTTCATTAAACCTTGCATTTTTAAATTTGAATGGTTAGACATTTATGAATACATAATTTAGAATTATATAAATTTCACTGTAGCAGCTGTTGGTGGAATGACGTAAACGAGTCTTCTAAATGCACTATTATACGAGATTTTAATGTTCACAACTGCGAGGGCTGAACCTTCTTCCTTTCACTCATCCGCTAAAAAATACAAAGGAGAATCAACCACGGGAAAAATCAGGACAACAAACACAACACTAACAAAAAGTAACTAAAATAAATCACCAAAAATTCAACACTAATCAAAATACCAATTAGTGCAATCGCCTGACTAAAATCTACAATTTTCATATAAATCAAAATCTTGAAATCAACGAATCACCGAAAACAGCAATTAACTAATCACGAAATCACTCACGTAAATATTTGCTCAAATCACCACTAAATCACAACATCTCTCAAATTATCAGAAACAAATAGCAAATTCTACGAGTAGTCAAATACTTGATAAATAAATTTATAGACTGCATAGAAATCACAGGATCTATCTAGCAAGAATTTAATTAATTAAAATACTTGAAATTATTTTCAAAACACTGGCATATAGAATAAGTAACGCAAGAACAAGCATTAAAGCCCCTTATGCTTACCCTGTTGCGATAACAGTTCTGGCGAGTGAGGAAAAAATCATTCAACAGACGATCATCGCTAAGCAGCGTCCGGATCCCATCCTTGTTTCCATGGTAGAGGAAAAATCCATAATAGTTAATAAAGCGTGTGTATAAATCCTCAAATCCACTTGAATAATGAGAGAGAGGGAAAACGGATAATCATCCCTGAATAAAATATTGCAGATATAAACTGGCATCTAAAGACGATAAACAGACGGAAGTGGACTAACATGTCTGAGGCCTTTGTCCTGCATTCTACTGATCATGGATGATGATGAGGAAAACAAATAATAATCTCTGAATAAAAATTTACAGATATGAACTTGCATCAAAAGACCATAGACAGACGGAAGAAGACTAACATGTCTGAGGCCTTTGTCCTGCATTGGATTGATCATGGATGATGAAGAGGAAAACAAATAATAATCCATGAATAAATATTTGCAGATATGAACTAGCATAAAAAGACCAAAAATAGACGGAAGTGGACTAACACGTATGAGGCCTTTGTCCTGCATTCGACTAATCATGGATGATGATGAAGAAAACAAATAATAATCCATGAATAAAAATATGGAGATATGAACTGGCATAGTAAGACCATAACCAAAAGGAAGTGGAGTAACTTGTCTGAGGCCTTTGTCCTGCATTCGACTAATCATGGATGATGATGAGGAAAACGAATAATAATTCCATGAATGAGAATTTGCAGATATGAACTAGCATCAAAAGACCATAAACAGAAGGAAGTGGACTAACATGTCTGAGGCCTTTGTCCTGCATTTGACTGATCATGGATGATGATGAGGAAAACTTAATAATAATCCTTGAATAAGAATAGGCAGATATGAACTGGCATCAAAAGACCATAAACAGACGGAAGAGGACTAACATGTCTGAGGCCTTTGTCCTGCATTCGACTAATCATGGAAGTAGATGGGGAAAAGGAATAATAATCCATGAATAAAAATATGCATATATGAACTGGCGTCTAAAGACGATAAACAGAAGGAAGTGGACTACCATGTCTGAGGCCTTTGTCCTGCATTCGACTAATCATGGATCATGATTAAGAAAAAGATTAATGATCCCTGAATAAAAATTTGCATATATGAACTGGCATCTAAAGACGATAAACAGACGGAAGAGGACTAACGTGTCTGAGGCCTTTGTCCTGCATTCGACTAATCATGGATGATGATGAGGTAAAGGAATAATAATCCATGATTAAAAATATGCAGATATGAACTGGCATCAAAAGACCATGAACATACGGAATTGGACTAACATGTCTGAGACCTTTGTCCTGCCTTTCCTAATTGTGAACATCTTTAATTAAGTTTGATGCTTCATTAGTATTATAGTGTTGTCATCAGATAACAACACTTGACGATGTTTGTTGTTGAGGTGGAGTTTGGGAGACGGGCTGGGCAGGATGCAGCCGGAGTCTTATCTTTGATATCCTGTGTTGTGACGTCACAGAACTTGACTCTTGGCTTATATTTGTAAAGGGAATCATTTCAGTAGTATAAAGTGCTTCACATCGATACATAACGGTGGTTTTGGTGTTCGTTTGGTGTAACATGGGCTGATAACTAAGATCTTACTTAGAATTAGGGAAATGTGTGAAAAATTGACAGAAAATCATTAGTGCTTGAGTCAGATTACGAAAATATAAATTATTTGTATTTTCTAACAACAAGCAGACACAAATTCCTCTGGCGATCATTTGCTTACGTCAAATTCCGATGCTGCCTTTTTCAAGGAGAGATAGAAAGGTAGGTCTTCCACATATATTTTATGAGTGAAACTTGAAGGATGGTCTTTGTATAAAATATCTCAAGGATATATTTACATATGTTTGGATCTATTTGAATGCTTTGAAAGCCTTTTTTTTTCTTCATTTTCAATCTGTATTGAAAATGAGAACTCTTTCTTTCACTTTAGATATTTCATCAAGTCTTATGTCATCTGGACTGAATATTACTACAGATAAAAAAGTGAGAGTTTCATTACTTTTATCATGTTAACATTATATCCAGAATTTTATATATATATATATATATATATATATATATATATATATATATATATATATATATATATATATATATATATATATATATATGTGTGTGTGTGTGTGTGTGTGTGTGTGTGTGAATCATTTATATCCGTTGCAAAAATGGAACCTTAGTCGAATTATGTGAATCCTAATACAGATTTCTTTTATAAATTATTGTTAATTATTTCAAAATATACAAATGTTTCTCTATCTTTTGCCACTAAATACTATATACAAGATTATTTCCCTCACCCATCAAATTTAGTCCTGATTTATATGCATATATATATATATATATATATATATATATATATATATATATATATATATATATATATATATATATATATATATATATATATATACATATATATATATATGTATATATATATATATGTATATATATATATATATATATATATATATATATATATATATATATATATATATATATATATATATATATATATATTTATATGTATATATATATATATATATATATATATATATATATATATATATATTTATATATATATATATATATATTTATATACATATATATATATATATATATATGTATATAAATATATATATATATATATATATATATATATATATACATATATATATATATATAAATATATATATATATATATATATATATATATATATATATATATATATATATATATATATATATATATATATATATACCGTGGGGATACATAACTTGGTAGAGGGGTTTGTGTTGTACTAATCTGGGCCATCCATACTATTTTGGTTTGCTGAGATAGTGTATGTATGTGTTGGTTTGTGTGTGTGTTAGTTTTAGCATTTGTGTGTTTATATATATATATATATATATATATATATATATATATATATATATATATATATATATATATATATATATATATGCATAATGTGGCATGAAGAAGCGAAACCTTGTGAATGAGAGTTAGGAGTGTTGGTGAAATTAGCTAAAAAAAGAGACCTGACTAATTGCAATAATTATAGAGGCATAACACTT